>NC_034175.2:65723091-65728091 GCF_002021735.2 Oncorhynchus kisutch | reverse complement strand
ATAGAGTCGACATCACAGCAGAACAGACAAATGAAGAACCCCAAGCCCAGCAGCTCTCACCCCCTCTGAGCACCCCCCCTGTCAGCCACCCTGATAGCCATTCTGACAACCCCCCCACACCCACTGAGGACAAACACAAGACACAGATTGTACTACTTATGGACTCAAATGGGAAATATATAGAAGAAAAAAAACTTTTTCCCAAACACAGTGTGTCTAAACTCTGGTGTCCAAACCCCCAGCGCGCCCTCGACCTTCTGTCTGAGGACCAACTAGGCTCACCTAGCCACATAATAATACACACAGGCACAAACGACCTGAGAGCACAGCAGGAAAGGGTGGCCACAGCACTGAAGGGAGTGATTGAAAAGGCTTCCTCTACTTTCCCCAACGCACAAGTGGTTATCTCTACCCTGCTACCACGAAAAGACTTCCACCCTGCCACAATACAGCGGGTAAACGCAAGTATTTCCCGTGACTGTGCCTCAAAACCAAATGTTTTCCTGGCCCACCACTCCACCCTGGACTTGAACAGCCTCTATGACCAGGTCCACCTCTACAAGGCAGCAGTGCCCACCTTTGCCCGAACCCTAAAGGACATCGCTTTCAAACGTATCCCCAACACTTCACACAGGAGCAACAGATCAATAGACACCCCACCCAGACCAGCGAGACACCCTCCCAGACCTGCAGGACCCCCCCCCCCCTGGACCTACACATAGAGGACCCACGCCAAGAGGAATTACATCCAGACCACAGCACCCCCAGACACATCCACACCCCCACCCCAACCAATCAACCCCCCCCCCCCACGTCAACCATGCCCATACCCCATTTAGTCCCCCTCAGATCAGACCTATGCCACTCCTGCCCACCCCATGCACCCCACCCCCGCAAAGAGGGCCTCAACATGGAAGCCACTCATACGCCCAGGTAGTGAGTGGGCAAACAGTTCCAACCCTCACTCTCTCCCAAGCCAATGGCATGTACCAGATGCTCAGCAGGCTCTGCTCACACTTACTGGCCTGAGGCCAAACCATGACCAACAACATTGGACACTCTATGGAACAAAAAGCCTTCACTATATCATCCTGGAATATCCAAGGCCTGAGGTCATCTGCCTTTGGCCTAAAGAGCAGGAACCCGGACTTCACCAAAGAAATCGGTAACACAGACATTGTCATCCTGCAAGAAACCTGGTATAGAGGAGACGGATCCACTGGTTGCCCTCTAGGTTACAGAGAGCTGGTAGTCCCATCCACCAAACTACCAGGTGTGAAACAGGGAAGGGACTCAGGGGGTATGCTAATTTGGTATAGAGCAGACCTAACTCACTCCATTAAATTAATCAAAACAGGAACATTCTACATTTGGCTAGAAATTCAAAAGGAAATGATCCTAACAGAGAAAAATGTCCTCCTGTGTGCTACCTATATCCCACACTAGAATCCCCATATTTTAATGAAGACAGCTTCTCCATCCTGGAGGGGGAAATCAATAATGTCCAGGCCCAGGGACATGTACTAGTCTGTGGCGACCTAAATGCCAGAACCGGACAAGAACATGACACCCTCAGCACACAGGGGGACAAACACCTGCCTGGAGGTGACAGCATTCCCTCCCACATATGCCCCCCTAGGCACAACTATGACAACATAACCAACAAAAACGGGTCACAACTCCTGCAGCTCTGTCGCACGCTGGGTATGTACATAGTCAATGGTAGGCTTCGAGGGGACTCCTATGGTAGGTACACCTATAGCTCATCTCTTGGCAGTAGTACTGTAGACTACTTTATCACTGACCTCAACCCAGAGTCTCTCAGAGCGTTCACAGTCAGCCCACTGACACCCCTATCAGACCACAGCAAAATCACAGTCTACTTAAACAGAGCAATACTCAATCATGAGGCATCAAAGCCAAAGGAACTGAGTAACATTAAGAAATGCTATAGATGGAAGGAATGCAGTTTGGAAACCTACCAAAAAACAATTAGGCAACAACAAATTCAATCCCTTTTAGACAATTTCCTGGGTAAAACGTTCCACTGTAATAGTGAAGGTGTAAACTTGGCAGTAGAAAATCTCAACAGTATATTTGACCTCTTAGCTTCACTATCAAATCTAAAAATCTCAAATAGAAAACCGAAGAAAATTAACAACAATGACAAATGGTTTGATGAAGAATGCAAAAATCTAAGAAAGAAATTGAGAAACCTGTCCAACCAAAATCATAGAGACCCGGAAAACCTGAGTCTACGCCTTCACTATGGTGAATCACTAAAACAATACAGAAATACACTACAGAAAAAGAAGGAACAGCATGTCAGAAATCAGCTCAATGTAATTGAAGAATCCATAGACTCTAACCACTTCTGGGAAAATTGGAAAACACTAAACAAACAACAACACGAAGAATTATCTATCCAAAATGGAGATGTATGGGTAAACCACTTCTCCAATCTTTTTGTCTCTATAACAAAGAATAAAGAGCAAAAACATATACATGATCAAATACAGATCTTAGAATCAACTATTAAAGACTACCAGAACCCACTGGATTCTCCAATTACATTGAATGAGTTACAGGACAAAATAAAAACCCTCCAACCCAAAAGGCCTGTGGTGTTGATGGTATCCTCAATGAAATGATCAAATATACAGACAACAAATTCCAATTGGCTATACTAAAACTCTTTAACATTATCCTTAGCTCTGGCATCTTCCCCAATATTTGGAACCAAGGACTGATCACCCCAATCCACAAAAGTGGAGACAAATTTGACCCAAATAACTACCGTGGAATATGCGTCAACAGTAACCTTGGGAAAATCCTCTGCATTATCATTAACAGCAGACTCGTACACTTGCTCAATGAAAACAATGTACTGAGCAAATGTCAAATTGGCTTTTTACCAAATTACCGTACAACAGACCATGTATTCACCCTGCACACCCTAATTGACAACCAAACAAACCAAAACAAAGGCAAAGTCTTCTCATGCTTTGTTGATTTCAAAAAAGCCTTCGACTCAATTTGGCATGAGGGTCTGCTATACAAACTGATGGAAAGTGGTGTTGGGGGTAAAACCTACAACATTATAAAATCCATGTACACAAACAACAAGTGTGTGGTTAAAATTGGGAAAAAACACACATTTCTTCACACAGGGTCGTGGGGTTAGACAGGGATGCAGCTTAAGCCCCACCCTCTTCAACATATACAGTGCCTTGCGAAAGTATTCGGCCCCTTGAACTTTGCAACCTTTTGCCACATTTCAGGCTTCAAACATAAAGATATAAAACTATTTTTTTGTGAAGAATCAACAACAAGTGGGACACAATCATGAAGTGGAACGACATTTATTGGATATTTCAAACTTTTTAACAAATCAAAAACTGAAAAATTGGGCGTGCAAAATTTATTTCACTTTATATATTCACTTTATATATTATCTACCTCACTTGCTTTGGCAATGTTAACACATGTTTCCCATGCCAATAAAGCCCTTGAATTGAATTGAATTGAATTGAGAGAGAGAGACAGAGAGAGAGAGACAGAGACAGAGAGAGAGAGACAGAGACAGAGAGAGAGACAGAGAGAGAGAGAGAGAGAGACAGAGAGAGACAGAGAGAGAGACAGAGACAGAGAGAGAGACAGAGAGAGAGAGACAGAGAGAGAGACAGAGACAGAGAGAGAGAGAGACAGAGAGAGAGAGACAGACAGAGACAGAGAGAGAGAGACAGAGAGAGAGACAGAGACAGAGAGAGAGACAGAGAGAGAGAGAGAGAGAGAGAGAGAGAGACAGAGAGAGAGACAGAGACACAGAGAGAGACAGAGACAGAGACAGAGAGAGACAGAGAGAGACAGAGACAGAGACAGAGACAGAGACAGAGACAGAGAGAAGGAGAGAGAGACAGAGAGAGAGAGAGAGACAGAGACAGAGACAGAGACAGAGAGAGAGACAGAGACAGAGAGACAGAGACAGAGAGAGAGAGAGAGAGAGACAGAGAGGAAGAAAAAGCCACAGATGCACAGGGATCCTCTCAGTGGTCCATATGCTGCAGGAGGAGAGTAGGAGTGAGCAGCAGCAGGAGGCCATGTAATCTCCAATAATATGCAAACGATCAATCTCCCTGCACAGTGTTACTGCAGACCAGGCAGAGAGAGGAAGAGAGGGAGAAGGCCCTGTGTGTGCACGTGCGTGTGTGCCAGATTTAATCTGAGATATCTTTCTTTGTAATCATTATCAATAGCTTGATCACTAGCAAATAGCTACAGTACTCTTGTATTGTACAGCACAATACAACAACATATTTTATCCTGTTGGTTCAGTGCTTCGGCATATCTGTAGGCTACAAAATGTCAGCGCTGTAAGCATAGCTAAAGAGAGAACGTGAGAGAAAGAGACTCGGACAAAAACAAGACAGAAAGAAAGAGAGAGAGACATCATTAGTTACATCATTAAAAAAACTAAGTTTACTTCATTTTAACAGACTATAGTTAAATCCAAGCCCCCCTCCTAGTCCACTGCACACAGAAGCCTCCTGACTCCCCACTCCCCTACAAAGCCCCCCCCCCCCAATGGTTCACCAGCCCACCTGACTCCCCACTCCCTACAATGCCCCCCAGACGGTTCACCAGCCCCCCTGACTACCCACACCCCCACAAAGTCCCCAGAAGGTACACCAGCCCCCGACTCCGCACAACATTCCCCAGACGGTTCCCCAGACCCCCTAACTCCCCACAGACAGTTCACCATCCCCAGCAACACAGCTGAGGCATCCGTAAACCCCGCCCCCTGCATCTCATGTTTCCTGGTCTCGCACATTGCCATTTTTGCCTGCCACAACAGGAAATTCACTAGAAAGTACTTTAATCTGTTGGCTACGCTATACCTAGGCCCTCCTGTTGGCTACGCTATACCTAGGCCCTCCTGTTGGCCACGCTATACCTAGGCCCTCCTGTTGGCTACGCTATACCTAGGCCCTCCTGTTGGC
>NC_034175.2:65678091-65718091 GCF_002021735.2 Oncorhynchus kisutch | reverse complement strand
CATCTCCACAGAGGACCTCTGCGGCTCTGTCAGAGTGACCATTAGGTCATTGGTCACCTCCCTGACCAAGGCCCTTCTCCACAGAATGCTCAGTTTGGCCAGGCGGCCAGCTCTAGGAAGACTCTTTGTGGTTCCAAACTAAATCCAATTAAGAATGATGGAGGCTAATGTGTTCTTAGGGGACCTTAAATGCTGCAGACGTTTTTTGGTACCCTTCCCCAGATCTGTGCCTCGACACAATCCTGTCTTGGAGCTCTACGGATAATTCCTTCAACCTCATGGCTTGGTTTTTGCTCTGACATGCACTGTCAACTGTGGGACCTTATATAGACAGGTGGGTGCCTTTCCCAATCATGTACAATCAATTAAATTTACCACAGGTGGACACCAGTGAAGTTGTGGAAACATCTCAAGTATGATCAATGGAAACAGGATGCACCTAAACTTAATTTAGAGTCTGAATTTTGGCGTGGCAAAGGGTCCGAACACTGATAGGTATTTCTGTTTTCACTTTGTCATTATACGGTATTGTGTGCAGATTGATGAGGATTTTTTTTATTTATTCAATTTTAGAATAAGGCTGTAACAGCGCAAAATGTGGAAAAAGTCAAGGGGTCTGAATACTTTTCGAATGCACCGTACATTTGAAGTAAATATTCAGATATCTTTCATTTGTAGTTGAATATTTGAATGTATTTGGAAATACACCTGGAAAGTATTCAGTATTTACCATAATGAAATACATGTATTTGAACCCAGATCTGGTCATCCCCACCAGCCAGTCTGAAAGACAGACAACACTCACAGGACCATGGTTTGATGAGAGGAGGGAGAGGAGTGTAACGGCAGATTTAAGCACAGGAAGTTGCCGCAGGTCTCCTACCTGGCTTCGCCACGCTCCCTGTGTGGCGAAGCCAGGTACATTTCTGGGGCTGCCTCTCGGGCTTCCTTGCCAGCCGTGTTCCCTCGTATCGCTGGCTCCTCTCCGGCTGCCTCTACTCTCCTAGCTGCCTCTACCTGTTCCCATGGGAGGCGATCCCTTCCAGCCAGGATCTCCTCCCATGTGTAGCAACCCTTGACGTCCAAAACGTCCTCCCATGTCCAGGAGTCCTGACATCACTGCTGCTGCTGCCCGCTACCATGCCGCTTGGTGTTTTTGTGGTGGGTGTTTCTGTAACGGCAGTTTTCCTCTTCGTATGAAGAGGAGTAAGGATCGGCCCAAGATGTGGCGTGGTAAGTGTTCATGACGATTTTAATAAGAAAAGCACTGAACACTATGAAATACAAAAACAATAAACGAATATGTGAAATAACCGAAACAGTACCGTGTGGCGACAAACACTCACACGGAAACAAACACCCACAAACCAACAGTGAAACCCAGGCTACCTAAATATGGTTCTCAATCAGGGAGAATGATAAACAGCTGCCTCTGATTGAGATCCATATCAGGCCAAACACAGAAATAGAAAAAATATAGAAACACAAACATAGACTGCCCACCCCAACTCACGCCCTGACCATACTAAATAAAGACAAAACAAAGGAAATAAAGGTCAGAACGTGACAAGGAGAGAGAAAGAGAGGGAGAGGAAAGAGAGGGGGAGGAGAGTGAAAGAGAGGGAGAGGAAAGAGAAAGAGAGGGGAGGAGAGTGAAAGAGAGGGAGAGTAGAGAGATGGAGGAGAGAGAAAGAGAGAGGGAGACGAGAGAGAAAGAGAGGGAGAGGAGAAAGAAAGAGAGGGGGAGGAGAGTGAAAGACAGGGAGAGGAGAGAGAGAGAGGAGAGAGAGAGAGGAGAGAGAGAGAGGAGAGAGAAAGAGAGAGGGAGGAGAGAGAAAGAGAGGGAGAGGAGAGAGAAAGAGAGGGGGAGGAGAGTGAAAGAGAGGGAGAGGAGAGAGAGAGGAGAGAGAGAGAGAGAGAGAGAGAGAGAGAGAGAGAGAGAGAGGAGAGAGAAAGAGAGAGGGAGGAGAGTGAAAGAGAGGGGGAGGAGAGAGAGAGAGAGAGAGAGAGAGAGAGAGAGAGAGAGAGAGAGAGAGAGAGAGAGAGAGAGAGAGGAGAGAGAAAGAGAGGGGGAGGAGAGTGAAAGAGAGGGAGAGGAGAGAGAGAGGAGAGAGAGAGAGAGAGAGAGAGAGAGGAGAGAGAAAGAGAGGTAGAGGAGAGAAGAGAGAGAGAGAGAGGAGAGAGAGAGAGAGGGAGAGGAGAGAGAGAGGAGAGAGAGAGAGAGAGAGAGAGAGAGGAGAGAGAAAGAGAGGTAGAGGAGAGAGAGAGAGAGAGAGAGAGAGAGGAGAGAGAAAGAGAGGTAGAGGAGAGAGAGAGAGAGAGAGAGAGAGAGAGGAGAGAGAAAGAGAGTGAGATGAGAGAGAAAGTGAGGGGAATGAGAAGAGTATGACAAATGAAGCAGCAGGTTGATAAAAAGAAAGGGAGGGAGGTTATGTGTGTGTGTGTGTGTGTGTGTGTGTGTTTGAGAGTGTCATTGTGTGTGTGTGTGTGTGTGTGTGTGTGTGTGTGTGTGTGTGTGTGTGTTGTGTGTGTGTGTGTGTGTGTGTGTGTGTGTGTGTGTGTGTGTGTGTGTGTGTGTGTGTGTGTGTGTGTGTGTGTGTGTGTGTGTGTGTGTGTGTGTGTGTGTGTGTGTGTGTGTGTGTGTGTGTGTGCACATTTCCTCTTGGTCTATTCCATTGAGTTCCTGAGCAAGATGTATGAATCTGACCAGTTCCATTTGTCTTTTCGTGCCTACCTTCGTAGCTAAATGCACACAATAACCAAGTTGATATGAGTCTCCATCTTTAATGTGTGAGATGACAGAGAAGTATCCAAACTGCAGGGTGACACAACATGACTGTTGACTGGGGTAAATAATAAATAATAACGTAACGCTAATTTACAAAAGAATGTGTTTTCGATTCAAAAATAATTTTATTTTGGGCTACAATCTATGGTAACTTTGGTGATTTATACTTGAATAACTTTAAAAAATGTATTCATATAAAATATACATTTTTTCCCTTTTTACAATGAGTGTACAAAACATTAAGAACACCTTCCTAATATGGAGGTGCACCCCCTTTTGCCCTCAGAACAGCCTCAATTCGTCGGGGCATGGACTCTACAAGGTACAAGAGCATTCCACAGGGACGCTGGCACTCTCAAACACACAACACAGACACTCTCAAACACACAAACACAGACACTCTCAAACACAAAAACACAGACACTCTCAAACACACACACACACACACACACACACACACACACACACACACACACACACACACACACACACACACACACACACACACACACACACACACACACACACACACAATGACACTCTCAAACACACACACACACACAATGACACTCTCAAACACACACACACAATGACACTCTCAAACACACAAACACAGACACTCTCAAACCACAACACAAACACTCTCAAACCCACAACACAGACACTCTCAAACACACAAACACAGACACTCTCAAACACAAAAACACAGACACTCTCAAACACACAAACACAGACACTCTCAAACACACACACACACAATGACACTCTCAAACACACACACACAATGACACTCTCAAACACTCTCAAACACACACACACAGAGACACTNTTGTCTTTTCGTGCCTACCTTCGTAGCTAAATGCACCACAATAACCAAGTTGATATGAGTCTCCATCTTTAATGTGTGAGATGACAGAGAAGTATCCAAACTGCAGGGTGACACAACATGACTGTTGACTGGGTAAATAATAAATAATAACGTAACGCTAATTTACAAAAGAATGTGTTTTCGATTCAAAAATAATTTTATTTTGGGCTACAATCTATGGTAACTTTGGTGATTTATACTTGAATAACTTTAAAAAATGTATTCATATAAAATATACATTTTTTCCCTTTTTACAATGAGTGTACAAAACATTAAGAACACCTTCCTAATATGGAGGTGCACCCCCTTTTGCCCTCAGAACAGCCTCAATTCGTCGGGGCATGGACTCTACAAGGTACAAGAGCATTCCACAGGGACGCTGGCACTCTCAAACACACAAACACAGACACTCTCAAACACACAAACACAGACACTCTCAAACACAAAAACACAGACACTCTCAAACACACACACACACACACACACACACACACACACACACACACACACACACACACACACACACACACACACACACACACACACACACACACACACACACACACACAATGACACTCTCAAACACACACACACACACAATGACACTCTCAAACACACACACACAATGACACTCTCAAACACACAAACACAGACACTCTCAAACACACAAACACAAACACTCTCAAACACACAAACACAGACACTCTCAAACACACAAACACAGACACTCTCAAACACAAAAACACAGACACTCTCAAACACACAAACACAGACACTCTCAAACACACACACACACAATGACACTCTCAAACACACACACACAATGACACTCTCAAACACTCTCAAACACACACACACAGAGACACTATCAAACACACACACACACAGACACTCTCAAACACACACACACACAATGAAACTCTCAAACACACACACACACAGACACTCTCAAACACACACACACAATGACACTCTCAAACACACACACAATGACACTCTCAAACACACACACAATGACACTCTCAAACACACACACAATGACACTCTCAAACACACACACACAATGACACTCTCAAACACACACACACAATGACACTCTCAAACACACACACAATGACACTCTCAAACACACACACAATGACACTCTCAAACACACACACAATGACACTCTCAAACACACACACAATGACACTCTCAAACACACACACAATGACACTCTCAACACACACACACAATGACACTCTCAAACACACACACACACACACACACACAATGACACTCTCAAACACACACACACAGACACTCTCAAACACACACAATGACACTCTCAAACACACACACACAGACACTCTCAAACACACACAGACACTCTCAAACACACACAGACACTCTCAAACACACACAGACACTCTCAAACACACAAACACAGACACTCTCAAACACACAAACACAGACACTTTCAAACACACACACACAGACACTCTCAAACACACACACACACACAGACACTCTCAAACACACACACACACAATGAAACGCTCAAACACACACACACACAGACACTCTCAAACACACACACACAATGACACTCTCAAACACACACACACAACGACACTCTCAAACACACACCCAATGACACTCTCAAACACACACACAATGACACTCTCAAACACACACACACAATGACACTCTCAAACACACACACACAATGACACTCTCAAACACACACACACACAATGACACTCTCCAACACACACACAATGACACTCTCAAACACACACACAATGACACTCTCAAACACACACACACAATGACACTCTCAAACACACACACACACACACACATACACTCTCAAACACACACACACACAATGACACTCTCAAACACACACACACAGACACTCTCAAACACACACAATGACACTCTCAAACACACACAGACACGCTCAAACACACACAGACACTCTCAAACACACACAGACACGCTCAAACACACACACACAATGACACTCTCAAACACACACACACACAGACACTCTCAAACACACACAGACACTCTCAAACACACACACACAGACACTCTCAAACACACACAGACACTCTCAAACACACACAGACACTCTCAAACACACACACACAGACACTCTCAAACACACACAGACACGCTCAAACACACACACACAATGACACTCTCAAACACACACACACACACAGACACTCTCAAACACACACACAGACACTCTCAAACACACACACACACTGCAGTGTAGCCTATTTTAAACTTGTCTGACCAAAGCCGGTCAACTCAGTACTTTACCTGGTAATGAACAGATTCTAGTAGGAATCTCTGTCCAGATAACTGTAAGGATATGGGGGGGAACGGTAGCAAGGATATGGGGGGGGAACGGTAGCAAGGATATGGGGGGGAACGGTAGCAAGCTCTGAATGTGTCATCCTGTATATCATGTTTAAGATAGCAGGCAGGTAATCACGCTCGATCCATCCCCCAAAAATGTCAACTCCACACTTGAAAACCTCATCAGACATCTAGTGATTACGATTGACTCAGACAGAGAAATGGGGAAGAGGAATGCCCTAAGCAATTACTTCAGCTCCATGTCTTTTAATAAGGCCAGTGGAGATACACACACACACACAGGCCCGCACGCACGCACACACACACAGACGAACGCAACGCCCAATCTCCCAGCACAGGTGTGAGGAGCAACAGGAAACAGGATGTAGATAGAGGAAGTGTTACGTATATACCTGAGCCTCTCTTGGAGACCGTCTTCATGCTGCGTGACAGGGTGATGTACAGCAGAATCAGGAGAGGGATAGGAGTCCTCATCTTCCACCAGACCTAGCAGCCTGAGAGACAAAGAGAGAGAGGGAGAGTGAGAGAGAGTGTGAGAGGGGGGACAGTTACAGAGAATCAGATAGAGAGAGAGTTAGAGGGGGAGAGAGATGGTGAGATACAGAGAGAGAGGGGGGGAGTGAGAAAGAGTGAGATACCGAGACAGAGACAGAGAGAGAGAGAGAGAGAGAGAGAGAGAGAGAGGGAAAGAGAGAGAGAAATTGAGGGAGAGAGAAAAAGTCAGTTATCTTTCAATAGAGGATCACGTTTTCCCCACATCGAAGACAGCAGAGCCATCAGAGAAAAAATATGTATTTAACCCGCACCCCCCCCCCCCCCCCCCCCACACACACGCACACACACACACACTCCTGTCCTCACATTCCCCTAAGGGCATCTAATGGTGATTGCAATAGAGACAAGTTATCATAGCAGGAGCTATTTTAAGAGGTACCATTCTCTGGCAGAGATGCTGACAAATCAATAAAGAGATAATTACATGTGTAAAGAAAACCATTTTTATCCACTGGCTTCATTCAAAATGGAGGAGTGTGAAGGTTGGGATGTGGGGGATTTCAATTCACACACACTAACACACACTAACACTAACACACACTCACACTAACACACACACTCACATACTTACAATAACACTAACACACAACCAGTAACACCCACACAGTTACACTCTCACAATCACACTCACACTAACACTAACACACACACACTAACACCCACACACACACTAACACACACTAACACCAACACACACTCACACTAACACCTAAACACACACTAACACACACCCACCCACACACACCAACACACACTCACAAGAACACCCACGCACTCACACACACTAACACCTACACACTAACACACACTCACACTAACACCCACCCACACACACACTAACACCTACACACTAACACCAACACCAACACACACTAACACCCAAACACACACACACACGCACACTAACGCACACACACACACTAACACCCACACACACACACTAACACACACTAACACCCACACTTACATTAACACACACTCACACTAACACCCACACACTGACACAAACACCCACACACACACACTCACACTAACACACACTAACACCCAAACACTCACACCAACACACACTCACACTAACACCCACACACTCACACTAATGCCCCCACACTCACACTAACACACACACACTAACACCCACACACACTAACACCCACACACTAACACCAACACACACTCACACTAACAACAACACACACTCACACTAACATCCACACACTCACACACACTAACACACACACATACTAACACCAACACACACTCACACTAACAACAACACACACTCACACTAACACCCACACACTCACACACACACTAACACCCACACACTCACACTAACACAGATTAACACACACACACTCACACTAACACACACTAACACCAACACCCACACACTCATACTAACACCCACACACTCACACTAACACGCACTAACACACACTCACACCAACACCCACACACTCATACTAACACCCACACACTCACACTAACACACACACACTCACACTAACACACACTAACACCAACACACACTCACACTAACACCCACACACTCAAACTAACACCCACACACTCACACACACACTAACACCCACACACTCACACTAACACACACTAACACCAACACACACTCACACAAACACCAACACACTCACACACTAACTCCCACACACTCACACTAACACCCACACATTTACATCCACACACACTGACACCCACACACTAACACACACTCACACGAACACCCACACACTCAGACACCCATAAACTCTTGACGCTACACATCCCTTTAGATGGGATAATTGTCATCAACAACTGCTTAATTGCATAGCGCCACATTCAAATAATATTACTACAAATATTTATATTCATGAACTCACAAGTGCAATATAGCAAAACACAGCTTAGCCTTTGTTAATCCACTTGTCGTATCAGATTTTGAAAATATGCTTTACAGCGAAAGCAATCCAAGCGTTTGTGTAAGTTTATCGATCGCCCGACAAAACATTATGAACACCTAGCATCAAGTAGCTTGGTCACGAAAATCAGAAAAACAATCAAATTAATCGTTTACCTTTGATGATCTTCGAATGTTTTCACTCACGAGACTCCCAGTTACACAATAAATGTTCCTTTTGTTCCATAAAGATTGTTCCATGATTGTTTTTATATCCAAAATACCTCTGTTTGTTTGGCGCGTTATGTTCAGAAATCCACAGGAAAGAGCGGTCACGACAACGCAGACAAATAGTATGCGTAATGTCCACAGAAACATGTCAAAGGTTTTTTATAATCAATCCTCAGGTTGTTTTTAAAATATATTATCGATAATATATCAACTGCAACTGTCTTTTTCAGTAGGAGAGGGAAAGGCAATGGCTGCCCAAACTCTGTTGCGCCAAGCAAAACACTGCGGGCACCCGGCCATACAATGACGTGATGTTATCTTTCTCGCAAATTTTTCTAAATAAAAGCCTGAAACTATGTCTAAAGGCTGTTGACACCTTGAGGAAGCGATAGGAAAAGGAATCTGGTTGATATCCCTTTAAATGGAGCAAAGGCAGGCTATCGAACATGCCAAAGTTTTCAAAATAGAAGCCACTTCCTGGTTTGATTTTCCTCAGGGTTTCGCCTGCAATATCAGTTCTATTATACTCACAGACAATATTTTGACAGTTTTGGAAACTTTAGAGTGTTTTCTATCCTAATCTGTCAATTATATGCATATTCTACCATCTGGTCCTGAGAAATAGGCCGTTTACTTTGGGAACGTTATTTTTCCAAACATAAAAATAGTGCCCCCTAGCTTCAACACACACACACACACACACTAACACCAACACACTAACACCAACACTCACTCATACTAACACCCACACTCACATTAACACCCACACCCACACCACACACTCCCACTAACACACACTCACACTAACACACACACACTCACACTAATACACACTAACACCGACACACACACACTAACAAGCACACACTCACACCCACACACTCACACTAACACCAACACACTCACACTAACACCCACACACACACTAACAAGCACACACTCACACCCACACACTCACACTAACACCCACACACACCCACACGCTAACACTAACACACACTCACACTAACAGCCACACACTAAATGTACATATCTACCTCAAATACTCCAGTATACCTGCACATTGTCCATTTACCTTGTATATAGCTTCCTCTTGTAATTCTAATGTTTTTTTATTAGTTATACTTGTTTTCATATTGAATACTGCTGGGTAGGGCTTGTGCATGTGACAAACTAAAATCCTCAAAAGTTTCCACACACAAAATACTCAGAAATGCTCATTTTACGTAAACCTTCTCACAGACAATCACGTTGTTTGAAAATATCTCAGCCGTCTCTATGGACCTTGTAAATCATGTTAACAGATGAAGGCGGTAGGTTCATCTCATGGTGGTAAACAACATACTCTAAGATAGAGTAACCCACTCTAATGACTAGACTGTGATATGAATCTGTGTGTGTGTGTGTGTGTGTGTGTGTGTGTGTGTGTGTGTGTGTGTGTGTGTGTGTGTGTGTGTGTGTGTGTGTGTGTGTGTGTGTGTGTGTGTGTGTGTGTGTGTCTTTCTGTGTGTGTGTGTGTGTGTGACATTGAAGATTAATGGATTTCCTGGTGATTAACTGTAAGTGAATAGAACGAAGTGTGTTCAGTTTGGAGAACAGACATCAACACCATTTAGTCCACATTACCTGTCTCTGATGTGCTGTGACAGTACAACATATGCTGCAAGGTGTAATTTTATTGGGTAATCCTTTGTCCTTTCCACTGAAGTGCTTTTCGATTGGTCACTCTCTGTCCTCTGGTGTGCTGTTAGATTGGGCAGAAACATTACATGACCTAAAGTATGTGGACACCTGCTCATCGAACATCTCATTCCTGAATCATGGGCGTTAATATGGAGTTGGTCCCCCCTTTGCTGCTATAACAGCCTCCACTCTTCTGGGAAGGCTTTCCACTAGATGTTGGAACATTGTTGCAGGGACTTGCTTCCATTCAGCCACAAGAGCATTATTGAGGTCGGGGCACTGATGTTGGCGAATAGGCCTGGCTCACAGTCAGCGTTCCAATTTATCCCAAAGGTGTTTGATGGGGTTGAGGTCTGGGCTGTGTGCAGGCCAGTCAAGTTCTTCCACACCGATCCCGGCAAACCATTTCTGTATGGACCTTGCTTTCTGCACGGGGCATTGTCAAGCTGAAACAGGAAAGGGCCTTCCCCAAACTATTGCCACAAAGTTGGAAGCACAGAATCATCTACAAAGTAATGGTATGCTGTGGCGTTAAGATTTCCCTTCACTGGAACTAAGGGGCCTAGCCAGAACCATGAAAAACAGCCCCAGACCATTATTCCTCCTCCACCAAACTTTACAGTTGGCACTATGCATTGAGGCAGGTAGCTTTCTCCTGGCATCCTGCCAAACCCAGATTCGTCCATCAGACTGCCAGATGGTGAAGCGCGATTCATCACTCCAGAGAACGCGTGTGTGTATGTGTCTATATGAATCGAAAGTTAGATGGAAAAGACACAATATTTCCACACTGTATTAGCTGGAGCCATAATGATGACAACTAGAATTCAGTGCTCTTTTGCATGAGGAGATGATGGTCTTCAATCCCTACTAATATATCCACCATTTCATTATTTTATTCACAAGCACCAAACAATCAAAACAAAGCTCTTGAAGAACCCTGCAAATGGAAAGGCCTGCAGATACAAATACAGTAGAGTGAGAGGGCTGGATTCAGTTGAAGTGTTTCTATTGAGATTTGAAAGGCACACAATTCCGTTGTGGCTACCGTAGGAACAAGGGGGTCAGAGGTGACAGCGATCATAGACTGAGAGGAGATGAGCTGAGATGAGATGAGATGAGAGGAGGAGAGAAACAACAAACGGCCTTGGGAAGACTGGAGGCAGTTCAAAATCAAATCAAATTTTATTGGTCACATACACATATTTAGCAGATGTTATTGCAGGTGTAGCTGCCAGCCACCATGTTGGCCAGTGGTCTCTATGCTGCTCCTGCCTGTCCCCATGTTGGCCAGTGGTCTCTATGCTGCTCCTGCCTGTCCCCATGTTGGCCAGTGGTCTCTATGCTGCTCCTGCCTGTCCCCATGTTGGCCAGTGGTATCTATGCTGCTCCTGCCTGTCCCCATGTTGGCCAGTGGTCTCTATGCTGCTCCTGCCTGTCCCCATGTTGGCCAGTGGTCTCTATGCTGCTCCTGCCTGTCCCCATGTTGGCCAGTGGTCTCTATGCTGCTCCTGCCTGTCCCCATGTTGGCCAGTGGTATCTATGCTGCTCCTGCCTGTCCCCATGTTGGCCAGTGGTCTCTATGTGGCTCCTGCCTGTCCCCATGTTGGCCAGATTGGCTGACTGTCTCCTGAGTGTCAAACTCTTCCCTGATACAGTCTTCTCCCCACAACAATGGCATGGCGCTCTTGAAGACCCAACCATGTCAAGCCTTCAAAGGCCCAGTGGGACCAGGGCATTGTGACCCCCACCCCCTCACCTGTCCTCTCTCTCCATCCCCCATCTACTACTTTAGTATTATCTGCTGAAAGGTACAGACACACAAACAAACACACAGACCAGACCACTAACTCCTCAACCAGGGATATAATGGGGGTCAAAACATTAGAGCACTTCTGTGAAGTCTATGCCTCTGTGGATGCAGTGAAGAGTTGCCAACACAAACACATGCCAACTTCTCTTGAAGACACAAGTGACTGTTTCCATCATACTCCCTAATATGGTGCCTGTCGTAGACCAGGGAAAAACACCCCACCATCACTTTGAGATTTCTGCAAGTTCCATTCATTTTCATAAAACTTCTCAAAATTCACGTCAAAAGTCCTGTCATCATTTCAAGGATATCGGGGTTATATCCACAGGTATATTCTGAATTACCATATCCAAAGTCATGTTTGTAGTCGCTTCATTTCACCCAGTAGGAAAAAGGCTTGATTTCCCCAAACTGAAGAAGAAGAATGCGTCAGGCTAGTCTCATTTGAATATGCCAGACTGAGTTCCTAAGTTCAGTTGTTTCCAGGGCAACACAGGTAATCAGGAGGGAGAGGTAATAAGGTGAGGTTGAGTGGCATCGCTAAGCTAGCGTAACTTTAAGTGACTATCTCTCCCAGGAATACACATTGGGAAATGTTTCATCAGTAATAATATCCAACAAACCTAAATTAAACCTTTTCATCCGTCTATGTTTTCATAGATTTTTGATTATAGAAGTTCTTAAGCAATTTGGCACTGTGAACAGTTAGAGGGACACTAGGGCTGGGGAAAGTAGAGCACAAGACTATGGAACACACACACACTCAGTAATACAGAGAAATGACCAGTTAGAGGGACACTAGGGCTGGGGAAAGTAGAGCACAAGACTATGGAACACACACACTCAGTAATACAGAGAAATGACCAGTTAGAGGGACACTAAGGGCTGGGGAAAGTAGAGCACAAGACTATGGAACACACACACTCAGTAATACAGAGAAATGACCAGTTAGAGGGACACTAAGGGCTGGGGAAAGTAGAGCACAAGACTATGGAACACACACACTCAGTAATACAGAGAAATGACCAGTTAGAGGGACACTAAGGGCTGGGGAAAGTAGAGCACAAGACTATGGAACACACACACTCAGTAATACAGAGAAATGACCAGTTAGAGGGACACTAAGGGCTGGGGAAAGTAGAGCACAAGACTATGGAACACACACACTCAGTAATACAGAGAAATGACCAGTTAGAGGGACACTAAGGGCTGGGGAAAGTAGAGCACAAGACTATGGAACACACACACACTCAGTAATACAGAGAAATGACCAGTTAGAGGGACACTAAGGGCTGGGGAAAGTAGAGCACAAGACTATGGAACACACACACTCAGTAATACAGAGAAATGACCAGTTAGAGGGACACTAGGGCTGGGGAAAGTAGAGCACAAGACTATGGAACACACACACTCAGTAATACAGAGAAATGACCAGTTAGAGGGACACTAGGGCTGGGGAAAGTAGAGCACAAGACTATGGAACACACACACACACTCAGTAATACAGAGAAATGAACAGTTAGAGGGACACTAAGGGCTGGGGAAAGTAGAGCACAAGACTATGGAACACACACACACTCAGTAATACAGAGAAATGACCAGTTAGAGGGACACTAAGGGCTGGGGAAAGTAGAGCACAAGACTATGGAACACACACACTCAGTAATACAGAGAAATGACCAGTTAGAGGGACACTAGGGCTGGGGAAAGTAGAGCACAAGACTATGGAACACACACACTCAGTAATACAGAGAAATGACCAGTTAGAGGGACACTAGGGCTGGGGAAAGTAGAGCACAAGACTATGGAACACACACACTCAGTAATACAGAGAAATGACCAGTTAGAGGGACACTAAGGGCTGGGGAAAGTAGAGCACAAGACTATGGAACACACACACACTCAGTAATACAGAGAAATGACCAGTTAGAGGGACACTAAGGGCTGGGGAAAGTAGAGCACAAGACTATGGAACACACACACTCAGTAATACAGAGAAATGACCAGTTAGAGGGACACTAAGGGCTGGGGAAAGTAGAGCACAAGACTATGGAACACACACACACTCAGTAATACAGAGAAATGACCAGTTAGAGGGACACTAAGGGCTGGGGAAAGTAGAGCACAAGACTATGGAACACACACACACTCAGTAATACAGAGAAATGACCAGTTAGAGGGACACTAGGGCTGGGGAAAGTAGAGCACAAGACTATGGAACACACACACTCAGTAATACAGAGAAATGACCAGTTAGAGGGACACTAAGGGCTGGGGAAAGTAGAGCACAAGACTATGGAACACACACACACTCAGTAATACAGAGAAATGACCAGTTAGAGGGACACTAGGGCTGGGGAAAGTAGAGCACAAGACTATGGAACACACACACTCAGTAATACAGAGAAATGACCAGTTAGAGGGACACTAAGGGCTGGGGAAAGTAGAGCACAAGACTATGGAACACACACACTCAGTAATACAGAGAAATGACCAGTTAGAGGGACACTAAGGGCTGGGGAAAGTAGAGCACAAGACTATGGAACACACACACTCAGTAATACAGAGAAATGACCAGTTAGAGGGACACTAAGGGCTGGGGAAAGTAGAGCACAAGACTATGGAACACACACACTCAGTAATACAGAGAAATGACCAGTTAGAGGGACACTAAGGGCTGGGGAAAGTAGAGCACAAGACTATGGAACACACACACTCAGTAATACAGAGAAATGACCAGTTAGAGGGACACTAAGGGCTGGGGAAAGTAGAGCACAAGACTATGGAACACACACACACTCAGTAATACAGAGAAATGACCAGTTAGAGGGACACTAAGGGCTGGGGAAAGTAGAGCACAAGACTATGGAACACACACACTCAGTAATACAGAGAAATGACCAGTTAGAGGGACACTAAGGGCTGGGGAAAGTAGAGCACAAGACTATGGAACACACACACTCAGTAATACAGAGAAATGACCAGTTAGAGGGACACTAGGGCTGGGGAAAGTAGAGCACAAGACTATGGAACACACACACACTCAGTAATACAGAGAAATGACCAGTTAGAGGGACACTAAGGGCTGGGGAAAGTAGAGCACAAGACTATGGAACACACACACACTCAGTAATACAGAGAAATGACCAGTTAGAGGGACACTAAGGGCTGGGGAAAGTAGAGCACAAGACTATGGAACACACACACTCAGTAATACAGAGAAATGACCAGTTAGAGGGACACTAGGGCTGGGGAAAGTAGAGCACAAGACTATGGAACACACACACTCAGTAATACAGAGAAATGACCAGTTAGAGGGACACTAAGGGCTGGGGAAAGTAGAGCACAAGACTATGGAACACACACACTCAGTAATACAGAGAAATGACCAGTTAGAGGGACACTAAGGGCTGGGGAAAGTAGAGCACAAGACTATGGAACACACACACACTCAGTAATACAGAGAAATGACCAGTTAGAGGGACACTAAGGGCTGGGGAAAGTAGAGCACAAGACTATGGAACACACACACTCAGTAATACAGAGAAATGACCAGTTAGAGGGACACTAGGGCTGGGGAAAGTAGAGCACAAGACTATGGAACACACACACTCAGTAATACAGAGAAATGAACAGTTAGAGGGACACTAGGGCTGGGGAAAGTAGAGCACAAGACTATGGAACACACACACTCAGTAATACAGAGAAATGACCAGTTAGAGGGACACTAGGGCTGGGGAAAGTAGAGCACAAGACTATGGAACACACACACTCAGTAATACAGAGAAATGACCAGTTAGAGGGACACTAAGGGCTGGGGAAAGTAGAGCACAAGACTATGGAACACACACACTCAGTAATACAGAGAAATGACCAGTTAGAGGGACACTAGGGCTGGGGAAAGTAGAGCACAAGACTATGGAACACACACACTCAGTAATACAGAGAAATGAACAGTTAGAGGGACACTAGGGCTGGGGAAAGTAGAGCACAAGACTATGGAACACACACACTCAGTAATACAGAGAAATGACC
The DNA here is from genome assembly GCF_002021735.2 of Oncorhynchus kisutch. Taxonomy (NCBI): domain Eukaryota; kingdom Metazoa; phylum Chordata; class Actinopteri; order Salmoniformes; family Salmonidae; genus Oncorhynchus; species Oncorhynchus kisutch. Next base: position 65,701,845 of record NC_034175.2, on the reverse strand, counting down.
AGTTAGAGGGACACTAAGGGCTGGGGAAAGTAGAGCACAAGACTATGGAACACACACACACTCAGTAATACAGAGAAATGACCAGTTAGAGGGACACTAGGGCTGGGGAAAGTAGAGCACAAGACTATGGAACACACACACACTCAGTAATACAGAGAAATGACCAGTTAGAGGGACACTAAGGGCTGGGGAAAGTAGAGCACAAGACTATGGAACACACACACTCAGTAATACAGAGAAATGACCAGTTAGAGGGACACTAAGGGCTGGGGAAAGTAGAGCACAAGACTATGGAACACACACACACTCAGTAATACAGAGAAATGACCAGTTAGAGGGACACTAGGGCTGGGGAAAGTAGAGCACAAGACTATGGAACACACACACTCAGTAATACAGAGAAATGACCAGTTAGAGGGACATTAGGGCTGGGGAAAGTAGAGCACAAGACTATGGAACACACACACTCAGTAATACAGAGAAATGACCAGTTAGAGGGACACTAGGGCTGGGGAAAGTAGAGCACAAGACTATGGAACACACACACTCAGTAATACAGAGAAATGACCAGTTAGAGGGACACTAAGGGCTGGGGAAAGTAGAGCACAAGACTATGGAACACACACACACTCAGTAATACAGAGAAATGAACAGTTAGAGGGACACTAGGGCTGGGGAAAGTAGAGCACAAGACTATGGAACACACACACACTCAGTAATACAGAGAAATGACCAGTTAGAGGGACACTAGGGCTGGGGAAAGTAGAGCACAAGACTATGGAACACACACACACTCAGTAATACAGAGAAATGACCAGTTAGAGGGACACTAGGGCTGGGGAAAGTAGAGCACAAGACTATGGAACACACACACACTCAGTAATACAGAGAAATGACCAGTTAGAGGGACACTAAGGGCTGGGGAAAGTAGAGCACAAGACTATGGAACACACACACTCAGTAATACAGAGAAATGACCAGTTAGAGGGACACTAGGGCTGGGGAAAGTAGAGCACAAGACTATGGAACACACACACTCAGTAATACAGAGAAATGACCAGTTAGAGGGACACTAGGGCTGGGGAAAGTAGAGCACAAGACTATGGAACACACACACACTCAGTAATACAGAGAAATGAACAGTTAGAGGGACACTAGGGCTGGGGAAAGTAGAGCACAAGACTATGGAACACACACACACTCAGTAATACAGAGAAATGACCAGTTAGAGGGACACTAGGGCTGGGGAAAGTAGAGCACAAGACTATGGAACACACACACACTCAGTAATACAGAGAAATGACCAGTTAGAGGGACACTAAGGGCTGGGGAAAGTAGAGCACAAGACTATGGAACACACACACTCAGTAATACAGAGAAATGACCAGTTAGAGGGACACTAGGGCTGGGGAAAGTAGAGCACAAGACTATGGAACACACACACTCAGTAATACAGAGAAATGACCAGTTAGAGGGACACTAGGGCTGGGGAAAGTAGAGCACAAGACTATGGAACACACACACACTCAGTAATACAGAGAAATGAACAGTTAGAGGGACACTAGGGCTGGGGAAAGTAGAGCACAAGACTATGGAACACACACACACTCAGTAATACAGAGAAATGACCAGTTAGAGGGACACTAGGGCTGGGGAAAGTAGAGCACAAGACTATGGAACACACACACTCAGTAATACAGAGAAATGAACAGTTAGAGGGACACTAGGGCTGGGGAAAGTAGAGCACAAGACTATGGAACACACACACTCAGTAATACAGAGAAATGACCATCTGATAGGAGTAGTGATGGTATGGATCTGGCCCATGTGGATCTCCTTCCACCACGCTGGCCAACAGTATAACCTGACCAGCATCCACACACGCCAGCCAAACTCATTTCCTCCGAGGTGTGTGTGAGAGTGTACACACAGCGTCATGGTGGGATATCCACGTTTCAGGGGCGATTGACACCACCGCCGGCACATTCACACTCATCACATTCGCTGCTGCTACTGTCTATTACAGTTCCTTCAGAAAGTATTCAAACCCCTTGACTTATTCTACAGGTTGTTGTGTGACAGGCTGAATTCAACATGGATTCAATCGATTTTTCTCTCACCCCTCTATACACAATACTCCATAATGACAAAGTGAAAACATGTTTCTTTTTACATTTTTGCACATTTATTGAATACTCAGTTAAATAAGTATTCACACACTTAAGTCAATACATGTTAGAATCACCTTTGGCAGTGATTACAGCTGTGAAGCTTTCTGGGTAATTCCCACGGGGAACCAGTATACAGAAGTACGATCATGTATTCACTCACTACTGTAAGTCATTCTGGATAAGAGTGTCTGCTAAATGACTAAAATATACACATTTAAAATGTAATGCAGCCACCACCGTGCTTGAAAATATGAAGAGCGGTACTCGGTGTTGTGCTGGATTTGCAGGAAATAAATATTTATATTGAGGACATGACGATCATTTCATTGCCACATTTTTTGCAGTGTTACTATACTACCTTATTGCAAACAGGATACATGTTTTGGAATGTTTTTATTCTGTCCAGGCTTCCTTCTTTTCACTCTGACATTTAGGTTAGTATTGTGGAGTAACAATGTTGTTGATCCATCCTAAGTTTTCTCCTATCACATCCATTAAACTCTGTAACTGTTTTAAAATCTCCATTGGCCTCATGGTAAAATCCCTGAGCGGTTTTCTTCCTCTCCGTCAACTAAGTTAGGAAGGACGCCTGTGTCTTTGCAGTAACTGGGTGTATTGATACATCATTACACAGACACATGTATACACACACACACACACACACGATAACATACGCACTATACATACACATGGATTTAGTAATATAGATATGTGGTAGTGGTGGAGTAGGGGCCTAAGGGCACACAGTGTGTTGTGAAAACTGTGAATGTATTAAAATTGTATAAACGGCCAAATTTTGCTGGATCCCAGAAAGAGTAACTGCTGCTTTGGCAGCAGCTAATGGGTATCAATAATAAATACAAATAACAAAAGTGTAATTAATAACTTTGCCATGCTGAAAGGGATATCCAATGTCTGCTTTGTTTTATTTTGACCCATCTACCAATAGGTGCTCTTCTTTGTGAAGCATTGGAAAACCTCCCTGGTCTTTGTGGTTGAATCTGTGAAATTCACTGCACGACTGAGAGACTTTACAGATCATTGTATGTGTCGGGTACCGCTTGCCTTCTGTCTATAAGTGGAAAATGAGGGTTACGGCCCAGCGTTGGGCTACGACGTCCTGAAAGAAGGGCGATGGAGTTGACTGTCTGCTGCCATTGTTGTAGGAATGTATGTCCCTGGACAGCTGTTTCTCCCTCCCTGCTCCCTTCCTTACTGTTCAGCAAATTCAATTATCGTCTCACCCTATGTGTCCCGCTGTGTGTGTGTGAACGCGTGAGTATGCATTTGTAAGTCTGTGTGTGTGTGTGTGTGTGTGTGTGTGTGTGTGTGTGTGTGTGTGTGTGTGTGTGTGTGTGTGTGTGTGTGTGTGTGTGTGTGTGTGTGTGTGTGTGTGTGTGTGTGTGTGTACATGTGGTGTGTCATAGGCTATGCACATATTCCCATATCAACATAGTAATAACATTTTCTGAATGACACTAAAAACACATCCTCCGTCACGGCACCGATATCCACGAGTGGTGGTTAACATGTGAGCATTTCACTTTAACCCTGCAGGGGTTCCAGTTGTAGTAAAGCATTATAATAATATACACTGCTCAAAACAATTAAGGGAACACTAAAATATCACCTCCTAGATCTGAATGAATGAAATATTCTTATTAAATACTTTTTTCTCTACATAGTTGAATGTGCTGACAACAAAATCACACAAAAATGATCAATACAAATCAAATGTATCAACCCATGGAGGTCTGGATTTGGAGTCACACTCAAAATTAAAGTGGAAAACCACACTACAGGCTGATCCAACTTTGATGTAATGTCCTTAAAACAAGTCAAAATGAGGCTCAGTAGTGTTTGTGGCCTCCACGTGCCTGTATGACCTCCCTACAACGCCTGGGCATGCTCCTGATGAGGTGGCGGATGGTCTCCTGAGGGATCTCCTCCCAGACCTGGACTAAAGCATCCGACCAACTCCTGGACAGTCTGTGGTGCAACGTGGCGTTGGTGGATGGAGCGAGACATGATGTCCCGGATGTGCTCAATTGGATTCAGGTCTGGGGAACGGGCGGACCAGTCCATAGCATCAATGCCTTCCTCTTGCAGGAACTGCTGACACACTCCAGCCACATGAGGTCTAGCATTGTCTTGCATTAGGAGGAACCCAGGGCCAACCGCACCAGCATATGGTCTCACAAGGGGTCTGAGGATCTCCTCTCGGTACCTAATGGCAGTCAGGCTACCTCTGGCGAGCACATGGAGTGCTGTGTGGCCCCCCAAAGAAATGCCACCCCACACCATGACTGACCCACCGCCAAACCGGTCATGCTGGAGGATGTTGCAGGCAGCAGAACGTTCTCCACGGCATCTCCAGACTCTGTCACGTCTGTGCTCAGTGTGAACCTGCTTTCATCTGTGAAGAGCACAAGGCGCCCGTGGCGAATTTGCCAATCTTGGTGTTCTCTGGCAAATGCCAAACGTCCTGCACGGTGTTGGGCTGTAAGCACAACCCCCACCTGTGGACGTCGGGCCCTCATACCACCCTCATGGAGTCTGTTTCTGACCGTTTGAGCAGACACATGCACATTTGTGGCCTGCTGGAGGTAATTTTGCAGGGCTCTGGCAGTGCTCCTCCTGCTCCTCCTTGCACAAAGGCGGAGGTAGCGGTCCTGCTGCTGGGTTGTTGCCCTCCTACGGCCTCCTCCACGTCTCCTGATGTACTGGCCTGTCTCCTGGTAGCGCCTCCATGCTCTGAACACTACGCTGACAGACACAGCAAACCTTCTTGCTACAGCTCGCATTGATGTCCCATCCTGGATGAGCTGCACTACCTGAGCCGCTTGTGTGGGTTGTAGACTCCGTCTCATGCTACCACTAGAGTGAAAGCACCGCCAGCATTCAAAAGTGACCAAAACATCAGCCAGGAAGCATAGGAACTGAGAAGTGGTCTGTGGTCACCACCTGCAGAACCACTCCTTTATTGGGGGTGTCTTGCTAATTGCCTATAATTTCCACCTGTTGTCTATTCCATTTGCACAACAGCATGTGAAATTTATTGTCAATCAGTGTTGCTTCCTAAGTGGACAGTTTGATTTCACAGAAGTGTGATTGACTTGGAGTTCCATTGTGTTGTTTAAGTTCAGGAATGGCAAGGATATTTATATATATATATATATTTACACATTCAGAAAGCACATCCTTGTCATTCCTGAACTAACACTTGACTTTTCCCCTTACTAGCACTGACATTGCTGATGTTCTGTAAGTGGCTTTGGATAAGAGAGTCTGCTAAATGACTAACATGTAAATGTCAATGCAGCAGCTCTGCTATCTGCCGCTATGCCATCTTTAAGGCATCTTTAAAACAGATGAGGAAACACTCAGCCGCCGCCATTTTGGCATAGTATGCTGTGGATGATTGATTGTGTGATTTAAGGATTTAATCCAATTTAAAGACGGCATGCTCGCCGCTCTGAGGTAAAAGACAATCTACTGAGCATTTACTGTAAGAGGAGAGGGAGAGGGAGGGGGAGAGGGAGAGGGAGGGGAGGGGAGAGGGAGAGGGAGGGGAGAGGGAGAGGGAGGGGGAGGGGTAGAGGGAGGGGGAGGGGAGAGGGAGAGGGAGGGAAAGGGAGAGGGAGAGGGAGAGGGAGAGGGAGAGGGAGAGGGAGAGGGAGAGAGATAGAGGGGGAGGGGAGAGGTAGAGGGAGGGGAAAGGGGAAAGGTAGATGTAGATGGAGAGGTAGATGGAGGGGAGAGGGAAATGTAGAGGGAGAGGTAGAATGAGGGGGAAAGGGAGAGGGAGAGAGAATGAGGGGGAAAGGGAGAGGGAGAGGGGGAGAGGTAGAGGGAGGGGTAAGGTAGATGGAGATGGAGAGGTAGAGGGAGGGGAGAGGGAAATGTAGAGGGAGAGGTAGAATGAGGGGGAAAGGGAGAGGGAGAGGTAGAATGAGGGAGAGGGAGGGAGAGGGAGAGGGGGAGGGGGAGAGGTAGAGGGAGGGGAAAAGGGAAAGGTAGATGTAGATGGAGAGGTAGAGGGAGGGGAGAGGGAAATGTAGAGGGAGAGGTAGAATGAGGAGGAAAGGGAGAGGGAGAGGTAGAATGAGGGGGAAAGGGAGAGGGATAATGAGTGGTAAAGGGAGATGTAGAGGTAGAGGGAGAGGGTGGTGGAGTGGTAGAGGGAGAGGGAGAGGGAGAGGGAGAGGGAGAGGGAGAGGGAGAAAGAGAGGTAGAGGGAGAGGAAAGGGAAAAGGTAGATGTAGATGGAGGGGGAGAGGTAGAAGGAAAGGGAGAGGGAAAGGTAGAGGGAGAGGTAGAATGAGGAGGAAAGGGAGAGGTAGAATGAGTGGTAAAGGGAAAGGGAGATGTAGAGGTAGAGGGAGAGGGTGGTGGAGTGGTAGAGGAAGGGGTAGAGGTAGAGGGATGGGAGAGGAAGAGGGAGGTGGAGATTGAGAAGGACAGGAGAGAGAGGGAGAGGGCAAGGGAGAGGAAGATGTAGCCGGGAGAGGTAGAGGAAGGGGGAAAAGGAGAGGTAGAGGAAGGGGGAAAGGGAGAGGTAGAGGAAGGGGGAAAGGGAGAGGAAGAAGGAGAGAGAGAGGGAGAGAGGAAGAGGGAAAGGCAGAGGTAGAGGAAGGAGGAAGAGAGGAAAAAGGAGAGAGAGAGGGAGAGGCAGAGGGAAGCCAAACCTAGGGTATGGCAGAGTGGGGTTTGGGGGACGGGGGGGTATTTTCGGAAGTTGACGCTCATTTACTGCATTTCTTCAAAATTTCAAAACTCAAAAATTATATTAAATGATATTAAATGATTTTAAATTATATAAAATACTATTTGAAGAACAGCAAAAACAAACACAAATAACCCCAGCCTTTAATTATCAATATCAGGTTTTGAGGTCTGTGGAGCAGCATATATGTCAACCACTACTCAACCTCATCATAAAATATTTCATTTACATGTGTAAAGGCACATACAGTACAACGTGAAATAGTGGCATAATACAAGCTATCAAGTCACAACAAAGACTACTTCATTAGTGTTGTCACCAGTATCTCAATACTCGGGAAGTATCGTGGCAAGGAAAGAAAACATGAAACATGTTTCATTTCTTGAGAAAAACAGTCCTAATGTAAGATAGGCTAATATTCCTAATGTGATGAGTAGATTGCATAGTTATATTTAGGCTAAAAATACATCTCAAACAGACCGTTCTGAACGATGCATACCTGAGTGACAGAGTAGCGCTAATCAGAGACGATTCTTCTCCTTCTTTGCATGGGAATAAAGGGGCCTTTTATAAACACATTTCACTCAATTCTACTACACTTTATATGACTGGAGACATAAGCAACATATTTTTAATACGACACAAATTAAACACAACATGTAATGTGAAGGTACAAAAAGTAGTAGAAAAAGCTCATTTCTCTCAAATGTTGTGCACCAAGTTGTTTCCATTCCTATTAGTGAGAGATAATCCATCCACCTGACAGGTGGGGCATATCCCGAGTGGCGCAGCGGTATAAGGCCCTGCAGCGGTATAAGGCCCAAACCCCTGGTTCGATTCCAGGCTGTATCAAACCCGGCCGTGACTGGGAGTCCCATAGGGCGGTGCACGATTGGCCCAGCGTCATCCGGTTTAGGGTTTGGCTGGGGTAGGCCGTCATTGTAAATATGAATTTGTTCTTACCTGACTTGCCTAGTTAAATAAAATATCAAGATGCTGACTAAACAGCATGGTCTTTATACAGGTGCACCTTGTGCTGGGGACAATAAAAGGTCACTCTAAAATGTGCAGTTTTGTCACACAATGCCACAGATGTCTAAAGTTTTGAGGGAGCGTGCAATTGGCATGCTGACTGCAGGAATGTGCACCAGAACTGTTGCCAGAGAATTTTATGTTAATTTCTCTACCATATGCCGCCTCCAACATCGTTTTAGAGAATTTAGCAGTACGTCTAATTGGTCTCACAACCGCCGGTCAGGTGGATGTTTTATCTTGGCAGGAGAAAGGAGAAATGGAGAAATGCTCAGGGATGTAATCAAATTTGTGCACAAAATTTGAGAAAAATTATATTTTTGTGCGTATAGAACATTTCTGGGATTTTCTATTTCAGCTCATGAAACATGGGACAAATACTTTACATGTTGCGTATATTTTTTTGTGTAGCAGCTTACTCTAGTGACACACAAACAGATCAATGAAAACTATATTGTCTTGAATACAACCATCTAATCTAGGCCTAGGAAAGAGGGAGACACAAACTGTACAATATGACGTCCATCTGCAGGAGGACATTATTGTCTTGGTACTTGGTACTGAGCCAATGATAAAGACAGTGATATGGAAGGGGGTATCGATAATGCTGATGCCCCCCGAGGTGCCAATAAGATAGGCTACTGTCGCTTAACTGGGAGCACTGGTGTAGGACATACCTCCGCAGCCAACGCGAGGTGGGGGGGCCCATGGATTTTGGGGAGGTCAGGGTCCCCAGATAGCATATGAACAAGCCATGAAACTCTGTCAGATTTCTGTCTGATGTCAACTCTGAGTGCTGAAAGATCTGATCGAAATGTCATGTTTTTATTGGGTATTTTCATGAATCATTTTCCATATTTTCCATATGTTTGTTTTGAACTTTTATTTTTTGGTGCAAAAATATGTCTGTTTTGAGTATCTGTTGTCAACTCCGTCAGTGGCTTGACAACTCCGTCACGGATGGTTAACCCCCTTATGATAGATTTTCTTGTCAATATTCATCACAGTTCTGCAACACATGCTGAAACAATTGAAGTAGTTGCTGTGCTAGTCCTAAGGGATAATGTTTGCTTTATAAATGTTGTCTTACGTTCTAAATCCAGAAAAATCCCAAAATGCTAAAGAAATTAGCCCTGGAGCATTTAATAGTGCTATAAAACAACATAATAAGAAGTTTGGAGATTTTTATTCATACATATTTGAATAACAGAATGTTAGATTTAAACGATCAAGCCCTTTAAAGAGTTGTTGGATAATAATTGTAAACATTAAATGCATTTTATGGTGTCTGTCGGTGTTGACATGAATCCAGATAGTTGATTTTTTTTCATACAATTCAACTATTTTAAGTTGTTCCTTAACATGGTGAGATAGCTGATACTTTGGTTTATCAAAATATATATTTGACATTTTGCTCATTTTAAGACAAATATTTGTGGAAAAAACTTTGAAGAATCCCTGAGCTCTAAAACAGCAACATTTTCTCTCAACCTCATGGTAAAATGTGTAAAATAGCATGAGGTGAGCTATAAAACTGCAAATGTTTTTCTCTGCCCCATGGCATCAAAAATAAAAGACTGTATTTAGTATGATCACACCGTTCAAAAGTTTGGGGTCACTTAGAAATGTCCTTGTTTTTGAAAGAAAAGCAATTTGTTGTCCATTAAAATAACATCAAAATGATCAGAAATACAGTGTAGACATTGTTAATGTTGTAAATGACTATTGTAGCTGGAAACGTCAGATTTTTTATGGAATATCTACATAGGCGTACAGAGGCCCATTATCAGCAACCATCACTCCTGTGTTCCAATGGCACGATGTGTTAGCTAATCCAAGTTTATCATTTTAAAAGGCTAATTGATCATTAGAAAACCCTTTTGCAATTATGTCAGCAAAGCTGAAACCTGTTGTTCTGATTAAAGAAGCACTAAAACTGGCCTTCTTTAGACTAGTTGAGTATCTAGAGCATCAGCATTTGTGGGTTCAATTACAGGCTCAAAATGGCCAGAAACAAAGACCATTCTTATGAAACTCGTCAGTCTATTCTTGTTCTGAGAAATGAAGTCTATTCCATGTGAGAAATTGGCAAGAAACTGAAGATCTCGTACAACGCTGTGTACTACTCCCTTCAGAGAACAGCGCAAACTGGCCCTAACCAGAATAGAAAGAGGAGTGGGAGGCCCCGATGCACAACTGAGCAACAGGACAAGTACAATGCTGACCGTGGTTGACCGAGGGCGGTCCTGGTTGACCGTGGGTGGTCCTGGTTAATCACCAGAGGGTAAACGAGGGCCTGTGGGAGGTGAGGTGAGGAAGGGATGCAAGGTTTTAGTCCCACCATACACCTCTGTAGTGACTGTGATTAATTACCTGGAGATTCACAGCCAACCCCCTCCTTACCGACACACACACACACACACACACACACACACACACACACACACACACACACACACACACACACACACACACACACACCATTACTGGAAGAGTCACAAAGACACAAACAGCAGTGTGTGCAGAGTGCTCTACAAGAGGACCAATTCCCCTGCCCAGTTCTCTAGTTGTGTGTGTTCATTGTCTGGTGCCTGAGTATACCCGTCTCTCATGGTTACCGTCAACATGGTCTTTAGTAAAGAAGCAGTGACCGTCTCCTACCTCCACCATTAGCACCTTCCTTCAACTGAGGGAGACCACCCTGTTCTTCAACACAACGGAACCATGTCCCATTTAGGCTACTTTTTAACACAGAACAACTCTTGGACTACTGTTGCCCTTTCCAAGCACAACTGCTAAAGAATGGCTCTAAGGCAAGGGGTGTCTCCAACCTTTTCTAGCATGAGAGCTACTTGAAAAATGTCGCAGGCTAGTCATATTCTTATTTTTAGCTTTCAAATAGGCACATTCTTCTCTTCTCCCCTCTGGCCCTTTAATTGTAAATGTATTGTGCAGTATAATGTGCCGGTCTGGTGCCGGTTCTGTACTGCTGCAGCTCATTTCAAATTTTGCAAATAACAAATAATAGATACAAATGATATACTTACTCATGATCTACTTCTGCCAGGTAAGCCTACTTTGCAGTTAACATTTTATTGAGAAGGTTTTGGGGAAAGTATTTTCAGTTTTTTACAATCCCTTTGGCACTAATTGCAGAACCGTGTGGTCATTTTTCAAAACTCTAGTCACAAAAATCAAAACGGTCATCACTTGTAACACAGGCTGTCCAATGTTCAAAACATTGTATTGTGCATTCATATCTTTAAAGAAACCTTGCACTTGCAGAATCATTGGTTCAAATAACTCATTTATCAGGAAATACCATAGGAACATTCATTTAGATCACCCACACACAAGATACCGATAGTTTCACTGTGTAGTTGCTTAGATTACGCATCTTGCCCATTCTAATGTTAGGTCAAACAACATCTAAAGCTCTCTACTCTATATACTCTATATATTGAGTGTGTGTGTGTGTGTGTGTGTGTGTGTGTGTGTGTGTGTGTGTGTGTGTGTGTGTGTGTGTGTGTGTGTGTGTGTGTGTGTGTGTGTTTCATGTATGTTCAGCCAGCGATCCCATTCCAATCCCTATTGTCTGCAGAGCTCATCTCCAACGATGCTGGGTATTGTTGAAGGGCATGGCAGTCCATCCTGCTTACTGTCTCATCACCCTTCTAATCCTCATCAACATGACTCCTGTCCTGTCTCATAACCACTCTAATCCTCATCAACATGACTCCTGTCCTGTCTCATAACCACTCTAATCCTCATCAACATGACTCCTGTCCTGTCTCATCACCACTCTAATCCTCATCAACATGACTCCTGTCCTGTCTCATCACCACTCTAATCCTCATCAACATGACTCCTGTCCTGTCACATCACCTCTCTAATCCTCATCAACATGACTCCTGTCCTGTCTCATCACCCTTCTAATCCTCATCAACACGACTCCTGTTCTGTCTCATCACCCTTCTAATCCTCATCAACATGACTCCTGTCCTGTCTCATAACCACTCTAATCCTCATCAACATGACTCCTGTCCTGTCTCATAACCACTCTAATCCTCATCAACATGACTCCTGTCCTGTCTCATCACCACTCTAATCCTCATCAACATGACTCCTGTCCTGTCTCATCACCATTCTAATCCTCATCAACATGACTCCTGTCCTGTCACATCACCTCTCTAATCCTCATCAACATGACTCCTGTCCTGTCTCATCACCCTTCTAATCCTCATCAACACGACTCCTGTTCTGTCTCATCACCACTAATCCTCATCAACATGACTCCTGTCCTGTCTCATCACCTCTCTAATCCTCATCAACATCACTCCTGTCCTGTCTCATCACCTCTCTAATCCTCATCAACATAACATGACTCCTGTCCTCTCATCACCTCCCTAATTCTCATCATGATGACTCCTGTCCTGTCTCATCACCACTATAATCCTCATCAACATGACTCCTGTCCTGTCTCATCACCACTATAATCCTCATCAACATAACATGACTACTGTCCTGTCTCATCACCACTATAATCCTCATCAACATGACTATTGTCCTGTCTCATCACCACTATAATCCTCATCAACATGAGTCCTGTCCTGTCTCATCACCTCTCTAATTCTCATCAACATGACTCCTGTCCTGTCTAATCACCTCTTTAATCCTCATCAACATGATTCCTGTCCTGTCTCATCACCACTATAATCCTCATCAACATGACTCCTGTCCTGTCTAATCACCACTGTAATCCTCATCAACAAAACATGACTCCTGTCCTGTCTCATCACCACTATAATTCTCATCAACATGACTCCTGTCCTGTCTCATCACCTCTCTAATCCTCATCAACATGACTCCTGTCCTGTCTCATCACCACGATAATCCTTATCAACATGACTCCTGTCCTGTCTCATCACCTCTCTAATCCTCATCAACATCACTCCTGTCCTGTCTCATCACCTCTCTAATCCTCATCAACATAACATGACTCCTGTCCTCTCATCACCTCCCTAATTCTCATCATGATGACTCCTGTCCTGTCTCATCACCACTATAATCCTCATCAACATGACTCCTGTCCTGTCTCATCACCACTATAATCCTCATCAACATAACATGACTACTGTCCTGTCTCATCACCACTATAATCCTCATCAACATGACTATTGTCCTGTCTCATCACCACTATAATCCTCATCAACATGAGTCCTGTCCTGTCTCATCACCTCTCTAATTCTCATCAACATGACTCCTGTCCTGTCTAATCACCTCTTTAATCCTCATCAACATGATTCCTGTCCTGTCTCATCACCACTATAATCCTCATCAACATGACTATTGTCCTGTCTCATCACCTCTCTAATCCTCATCAACATGACTCCTGTCCTGTCTCATCACCACGATAATCCTTATCAACATGACTCCTGTCCTGTCTCATCACCTCTCTAATCCTCATCAACATCACTCCTGTCCTGTCTCATCACCTCTCTAATCCTCATCAACATAACATGACTCCTGTCCTCTCATCACCTCCCTAATTCTCATCATGATGACTCCTGTCCTGTCTCATCACCACTATAATCCTCATCAACATGACTCCTGTCCTGTCTCATCACCACTATAATCCTCATCAACATAACATGACTACTGTCCTGTCTCATCACCACTATAATCCTCATCAACATGACTATTGTCCTGTCTCATCACCACTATAATCCTCATCAACATGAGTCCTGTCCTGTCTCATCACCTCTCTAATTCTCATCAACATGACTCCTGTCCTGTCTAATCACCTCTTTAATCCTCATCAACATGATTCCTGTCCTGTCTCATCACCACTATAATCCTCATCAACATGACTCCTGTCCTGTCTAATCACCACTGTAATCCTCATCAACAAAACATGACTCCTGTCCTGTCTCATCACCACTATAATTCTCATCAACATGACTCCTGTCCTGTCTCATCACCTCTCTAATCCTCATCAACATGACTCCTGTCCTGTCTCATCACCTCTCTAATCCTCATCAACATGACTCCTGTCCTGTCTCATCACCACTGTAATCCTCATCAACAAAACATGACTCCTGTCCTGTCTCATCACCACTGTAATCCTCATCAACAAAACATGACTCCTGTCCTGTCTCATCACCACTATAATCCTCATCAACATAACATGACTCCTGTATAGTAGCCTCTAGGCTGCTATAAATTGTAATTAAGCCATAAGATCAACCACAACACACAACACACACAAAACCCTGTAATACATTTTAATCTCTCAAAGAGAGAGAGAGTGAGAAAGAGAGAGAGAGAGAGAGAGAGAGATAGAGAGAGGGAGCGAGAAAGAAAGAGAGAGAGAGACAAGGCTAAGCTTGGTTGTCCACCATCCAGAAAACTGTCAACCCTACAGCTGCTCTTTAACTGCCAGAGAGGATGTATGTGTGTGCTGCAGTAGTGAGCCTATACTATCAAGAACACAAAGCCCACACAAATCCTTGAAATATGGGGGAATGCTATGCTTGGTATTTCTTAGCGGGGATGTGCTGGTATCCATGGCAATAACGGCCCCTATCTGGAAGAGTCATCCTTGTGACGATGGGTCCTAAATGAGGCCAATAATGTCCCTCTGCTCGGGTCCCCAGAGTCCTGCCTGTTTAAAAAGCCATTGTCTGCTTGACTGGGGGCTACCTGGAAGATAACAGAAGGGCTGGAGCAGACTGGAGAGGGGAGGGGGAGGACGAGGATGTGGGGAGATATTCTTCTTCTTGGCTCACCTGTAGAGAAGGCACTTTTCAGTTTTGTTCTGGCCATTTCAAATCAAACTCAAATCAAATTGTATTTGTCACATGAACCGAATACAACAGGTGTAGAAAAAATGAAATAGTAACACAAGAGGAATCAAATTAAATACACAAGAATGGAAACATATACAGGGAGTACCTGTACCAGATCAATGTGGAGATATATACAGGGAGTACCTGTACCAGATCAATGTGGAGATATATACAGGTAGTACCAGATCAATGTGGAGATATATACAGGTAGTACCAGATCAATGTGGAGATATATACAGGTAGTACCTGTACCAGATCAATGTGGAGATATATACAGGGAGTACCAGTACCAGATCAATGTGGAGATATATACAGGGAGTACCAGTACCAGATCAATGTGGAGATATATACAGGTAGTACCTGTACCAGATCAATGTGGAGATATATACAGGTAGTACCTGTACCAGATCAATGTGGAGATATATACAGGTAGTACCTGTACCAGATCAATGTGGAGATATATACAGGTAGTACCTGTACCAGATCAATATGGAGATATATACAGGTAGTACCTGTACCAGATCAATGTGGAGATATATACAGGTAGTACCTGTACCAGATCAATGTGGAGATATATACAGGTAGTACCTGTACCAGATCAATGTGGAGATATATACAGGGAGTACCAGATCAATGTGGAGATATATACAGGGAGTACCAGATCAATGTGGAGATATATACAGGGAGTACCAGATCAATGTGGAGATATATACAGGTAGTACCAGATCAATGTGGAGATATATACAGGGAGTACCAGATGAATGTGGAGATATATACAGGGAGTACCAGTACCAGATGAATGTGGAGATATATACAGGGAGTACCTGTACCAGATCAATGTGGAGATATATACAGGTAGTACCAGATCAATGTGGAGATATATACAGGGAGTACCAGATCAATGTGGAGATATATACAGGGAGTACCAGTACCAGATCAATGTGGGGATATATACAGGTAGTACCTGTACCAGATCAATGTGGAGATATATACAGGTAGTACCTGTACCAGATCAATGTGGAGATATATACAGGTAGTACCTGTACCAGATCAATGTGGAGATATATACAGGTAGTACCTGTACCAGATCAATGTGGAGATATATACAGGTAGTATCTGTACCAGATCAATGTGGAGATATATACAGGTAGTACCTGTACCAGATCAATGTGGAGATATATACAGGGAGTACCAGATCAATGTGGAGATATATACAGGGAGTACCAGATCAATGTGGAGATATATACAGGTAGTACCAGATCAATGTGGAGATATATACAGGTAGTACCAGATCAATGTGGAGATATATACAGGTAGTACCAGATCAATGTGGAGATATATACAGGGAGTACCTGTACCAGATCAATGTGGAGATATATACAGGGAGTACCAGATCAATGTGGAGATATATACAGGGAGAACCAGTACCAGATCAATGTGGAGATATATACAGGTAGTACCTGTACCAGATCAATGTGGAGATATATACAGGGAGTACCTGTACCAGATCAATGTGGAGATATATACAGGGAGTACCAGATCAATGTGGAGATATATACAGGGAGAACCAGTACCAGATCAATGTGTAGAGGTATAAGGTATTTGAGGTAGATATGTACATGAAGACAGGGTAAAGTGACTAGGCATCAGGATAGATAATAATAAGAGTAAAATAAAGAACAGAGTAACAGCAGCATATGATGAGTGTACAGGTGTTTGTGTTGTGTCAGTATGCATGTGTGTGTGTGTGTGTGTGTGTGTTTGTGTTATGTGTGTGTTGTGTGTGTGTGTGTGTGTGTGTGTGTGTGTGTGTGTGTGTGTGTGTGTGTGTGTGTGTGTGTGTGTGTGTGTGTGTGTGTGTGTGTGTGTGTGTGTGTGTGTGTGTGTGTGTGAAATGAGTGTGGGATTTGTGTGGGAC
Organism: Oncorhynchus kisutch; assembly: GCF_002021735.2. Classification (NCBI taxonomy): domain Eukaryota; kingdom Metazoa; phylum Chordata; class Actinopteri; order Salmoniformes; family Salmonidae; genus Oncorhynchus; species Oncorhynchus kisutch. The sequence continues at coordinate 65,685,150 of NC_034175.2, read as the reverse complement.
TGTCAATGTGTCTGTGAGTGAGTGTGTAGATGGTGGGTATACATTGACTGGACAAAACATTAAGAACACCTGCTCTTTCCATGACAGACTGACCAGGTGAATCCAGGTGAAAGCTATGGTCCCTTATTGATGTCACTTGTTAAATCCACTTCAATCATTGTAGATGAAGGGGAGGAGACCAGTTAAAGAAGGATTTTTAAGCCGTGTGATAATTGAGACTGGATTGTATATGTGTGCCATTCAGAGGGTGAATGGGCAAGACAACATATGTAAGTGCCGTTGAACAGGGTATGGTTGTAGGTGCCAGGTGCACTGATTTGAGTGTGTCAAGAACTGCAAAGCTGCTGGATTTTCCGTGTGTATCAAGAATGGTCCACCACCTAAATGACATTCAGCAAACTTCACACAACTGAAAGCATTGGAGTCAACATGGGCCAGCATTCCCGTGGAAATGTTTCGACACCTTGTAGAGTCCATGCTCTGACAAATTGAGGCTGTTCTGAGGGCAAATGACATGCAACTTAATAATAGGAAGGTGTTACTAATATTTTGTACACTCAGTAGAGTAGGGTCAATGCAGATAGTTCGGGTAGCATTATTTGACTATTTAGCAGCCTTATGGCTTGGGGGTAGAAGGTATCCCGGAGCCTGTTGGTCCGAGAACCAATTCTCCAGTACCGTTTGCCAGGCGGTATCAGAATGAACCATCTATGGCTTGGGTGGCTGGAGTGTTTGGCAATTTTTAGGGTCTTCCTCTGACACCGCCTGATATAGAGGTCGTGGATGGCAGGGAGTTCAGCCCCAGTGATGTACTGGGCTGTCCGCACCACCCTCAGTAGCGCTTTGCGGTCGAAGGCGGTGCATTTACCATACCAAGCGGTGATGCAGACAGTCAAAATGCTCTCGAAGGCTCAGTTGTAGAATGTTTTTACACCATCTTCTGAGCATTTTCCCCATCTTCTATTTCAAAAGGTACCATCGTTATGCATATCAGTCAAGATATTTTAAGATATGAGCAGACACACACACACACACACACACACACACACAGGCACACACAGACATAAGGAGCACAACCTGTATTAACGCCTTATTGAACAGGAGGTTCATAATATTGAACATATAGTAGTCACTAGGGAGGAAGGGAGAGAGGGAGGAGAGGCCCTGGCTGTTTAATCTACCAATTTACCTCCTTACCTCCCTCTCTCTTTCTCTCTCCATAGCTCTTCTCTCCCCAACGTCACACCACATATCTCCCCATAACTCCATCCCTTCATCCCGCCATCCTTCCCCCAGTATCCCCTAATCCCAGTAACCCTCTATCCATCTGTCTGTGCTCCTAAGACTCTTACTGCTCTCCTCTCCTCCAACCCAACCCCTCTTGTTAGTCTGAAACCAATCCCCAGACCAACTAAGCTCCATCTGTCCATTACTCCATTCCCCACCTTTATACAGTACCTCCCTCTTTACAACACCTTACTGCAGCCCTCCACAGCTATATAGTGTAGCATACCGTCCCCAAAGTCTCTCTCCTAATACACACACATATAACCGCACATAACCACACACACAAACACACACATACAATCCTGGAAATATTTGATTGTATTGTAGGGTGTTTTCTCTTGTCTATATTACAGTTTCCCTGGGTCTCAGAGAGAATAGTTTCCCTGGGTCTCAGAGAATAGTTTCCCTGGGTCTCAGAGAATAGTTTCCCTGGGTCTCAGAGAATAGTTTCCCTGGGTTTCAGAGAGAATAGTTTCCCTGGGTCTCAGAGAAGAGTTTCCCTGGGTCTCAGAGAATAGTTTCCCTGGGTCTCAGAGAAGAGTTTCCCTGGGTCTCAGAGAATAGTTTCCCTGGGTCTCAGAGAGAATAGTTTCCCTGGGTCTCAGAGAAGAGTTTCCCTGGGTCTCAGAGAATAGTTTCCCTGGGTCTCAGAGAATAGTTTCCCTGGGTCTCAGAGAATAGTTTCCCTGGGTCTCAGAGAGAATAGTTTCCCTGGGTCTCAGAGAATAGTTTCCCTGGGTCTCAGAGAAGAGTTTCCCTGGGTCCCAGAGAATAGTTTCCCTGGGTCTCAGAGAAGAGTTTCCCTGGGTCTCAGAGAATAGTTTCCCTGGGTCTCAGAGAGAATAGTTTCCCTGGGTCTCAGAGAAGAGTTTCCCTGGGTCTCAGAGAATAGTTTCCCTGGGTCTCAGAGAATAGTTTCCCTGGGTCTCAGAGAATAGTTTCCCTGGGTCTCAGAGAGAAGAATAGCCGCTGGTGGGGAGCTGGCTATCTCAGATCAGATCGTATTACAGGCTTTAGGTGAACAGAAACCATATTAAAGATGGGAAGTTCTCTGTGTAGCTGGCTGTAAGGTTATCCTGCTGGAGATGGGAAGGGATACAAGATGGTTATCTTTACATTACATTCAGGCCTAACCTCTCACTGTCATACAAAACAACAACACAAACAGCCCCCCCCCCCCACTACTCTCTGTCAGGGGATGGTAGGAGAGGTAAGGCTGGGAAGAGAGCAGAAGGAGGAGGGAGGGAGGGAGGGAGCTGCAGGGCTAGGAAGAGGGAGGGAGCTGCAGGGCTAGGGAGGGAGGGAGGGAGGGAGGGAGGGAGGGAGGGAGGGAGGGAGGGAGGGAGGGAGCTGCAGGGCTAGGAGGGAGGGAGGGAGGGAGGGAGGGAGGGAGGGAGGGAGGGAGGGAGGGAGGGAGGGAGGGAGGGAGGGAGGGAGGGAGGGAGGGAGGGAGGGAGGGAGGGAGGGAGGGAGGGAGCTGCAGGGCTAGGAAGAGAGTCAGAACATTGCCAGAGCCATGAACATGACCTGTATTTGAGGAGGGCACACAAACACACACAGACACACACAAACACACACAGACACACACCACATGATGCAGGCATGAGAGACACTAGAGAGACACTGTCACGTTCTGACCATAGTTCTTTTGTGTTTTATTTGTTTTAGTGTTGGTCAGGACGTGAGCTGAGTGGGCTTTCTATGTTGTATGTCTAGTTTGTCTATTTCTATGTTTTGCCTGATATGGTTCTCAATCAGAGGCAGATGTTAGTCATTGTCTCTGATTGGGAACCATATTTAGGTAGCCTGTTTTGTGTTGGATTTGTGTCTATGCACCAGATAGGACTGTTTCGGGTTTTTTCACATTTGTTGTTTTGTATTTTGTACTGTTCATGTTTATCGTCTATATTAAACATGTTGAACCACGCTGCATTTTGGTCCTCCTCTCCTTCAATGGAAGAAAACCGTTACAGAACCACCCACCAACCAAGGATCAAGCGGCGTGGTAACAGGCAGCAGCAGCAGGAGAGGCAGCGATGTGAGGACTCCTGGAAATGGGAGGACGTTTTGAATGGCAAGGGTTGCTACACATGGGAGGAGATCCTGGCTGGAAGGGATCGCCTCCCATGGGAACAGGTGGAGGCAGCTAGGAGAGCGGAGGCAGCCGGAGAGAGGAGCCAGCGATATGAGGGAACACGGCTGGCAAGGAAGCACGAGGCAGCCCCAAAAATGTATTGGGGGGGACACATGGAGTGTGGCGAAGCCAGGAAGGAGACCTGTGCCAACTTCCTGTGCTTACCGGAGAGCGAGAGAGACCTGGCAAGCACCGTGTTATGCTGTGGAGCGCACGGTGTCCCCAGTGCGGGTGCATAGCCCAGTGCGGTACATACCAGCTCCTCGTATCGGCCAGGCTAGAGTGGGCATCGAGCCAGGTACCATGAAGCCGGCTCTACGCATCTGGTCTCCAGTGCGTCACCTTGGGCTGGCATACATGGCACCAGCCTTACGCATGGTGTCCCCGGTTCGCCAGCACAGCCCAGTGCGGGCTATTCCACTTCGCCGTACTGGCAGGACGACCGGGAGCATTCAACCAGGTAAGGTTGGGCAGGCTCGGTGCTCAAGAGCTCCAGTGCGCCTGCACGGTCCGGTCTATCCAGTACCACCTCCGCGCACCAGCCCTCCGGAGGCAGCCCCCCGCACCAGGCTGTCTCTCCGTCTCATCCCTACGGGTGCTCCCGTGTTTCCAGCGCTGCCAGAGCCTTCCCCCTGTCCAGAGCTGCTAGAGTCTCCCGCCTGTCCAGAGCTGCTAGAGTCTCCCGCCTGTCCAGAGCTGCTAGAGTCTCCCGCCTGTCCAGAGCTGCTAGAGTCTCCAGCCTGTCCAGAGCTGCTAGAGTCTCCAGCCTGTCCAGAGCTGCTAGAGTCTCCCGCCTGTCCAGAGCTGCCAGAGTCTCCCGCCTGTCCAGAGCTGCCAGAGTCTCCGCCTGTCCAGAGCTGCTAGATTCTCCCGCCTGTCCAGAGCTGCCAGAGTCTCCCGCCTGTCCAGAGCTGCCAGAGTCTCCCGCCTGTCCAGAGCTGCCAGAGTCTCCCGCCTGTCCAGAGCTGCCAGAGTCTCCCGCCTGTCCAGAGCTGCCAGAGCCGCCAGTCTGCAAGGAGCCGCCAGAGCCGCCAGTCTGCAAGGAGCCGCAAGTCTGCAAGGAGCCGCCAGAGCCGCCAGTCTGCAAGGAGCCGCCAGAGCCGCCATTCAGCCAGGATCCGCCAGAGCCTGCCATTCAGCCAGGATCCGCCAGAGCCGCCATTCAGCCAGGATCCGTCAGAGCCGTCAGTCAGCAAGAAGCTGTCAGAGCCGTCAACCAGCCTGAGCTATCTCTCGGTCCTGAGCTACCCCTCGGTCCTGAGCTACCCCTCGGTCCTGAGCTGCCCCTCGGTCCTGAGCTACCCCTCAGTCCGGAGCTGCCCCTCAGTCCGGAGGAGTTTGTTTAGTCCAGTGGGGCCCTTTAGTAGGGTTGCCAATCCTAGGTCGGCGGTGAGGGTCGCCGTTGCTAGGAGTAGACTAAAGCGGACAAAGACTATGGTGGAGTGGGGGGGGGGGCACTGTCACGTTCTGACCATAGTTCTTTTGTGTTTTCTTTGTTTTAGTGTTGCTCAGGACGTGAGCTGAGTGGGCATTCTATGTTGTGTGTCTAGTTTGTCTATTTCTATGTTTGGCCTGATATGGTTCTCAATCAGAGGCAGGTGTTAGTCATTGTCTCTGATTGGGAACCATATTTAGGTAGCCTGTTTTGTGTTGGGTTTTGTGGGTGGTTGTCTTCTGTCTTTGTGTCTATGCACCAGATAGGACTGTTTCGTTTTTTTCACATTTGTTGTTTTGTATTTTGTAGTGTTCACGTTTATTGTCCTTATTAAACATGTTGAACAATAACCACGCTGCATTTTGGCCCTCCTCTCCTTCAACGGAAGAAAACCGCTACAGACACAATCACTGACGGTTCCATTCACAAATATCACACCTACACACACACATTTATAATACAGATTAGAGCTGGGATGATAAATAACAAATGATCACCACCGACCACACCGATCACTTATCGCAAGTATTTTGCTGATATTATTCATTACGATAAGCAGCCTTTGCTAGAGATGTCACTTAGATACGTTATGGGGTTAGAGCACACAGACACAGTATGTTTCTAACATCTCAATAAAGATGCAGTACTGACAGCAGTTCTACAAGCTCCAGTTACTCTAGAAGGACATAGGCGACATGATGCCTGTCTCTGAGGTGTGTGTTAATGTAGTGTACACAACAGTACTGTCCACCAACCATAAAAACACACTCTGAGGAGGAGGCCATCAAATAACAGCCAAGTGCCTTCTCCACGGGTGAACCACAGTCGTCCTCGTGGTAACAAACCCCTGTCCCTAACAGCCTGTTACTACTGCACTGAGATAGGCCAGAATCCAGGAAGACTCTCTGCCAACCCACATCACAGAAGTCCATGTTACACACAGGCACCTCGTTTATGGCGGTCCCCCTCTCCCGGGGGACTCATTTCACCGTGACACGGACCACTGCAGCTGGTAAAACAACAGAGCACAGGGTTTCGCATTAGGGAACAACGGATTGAGATGAGAGTCTGACAGCTCTGTCTCTCTACTCTCTCTCTTTCCCTCTCCCCTGCTCTTTTCTGCAGTGGTGTTCTACAGTTGAGTGGAGTTTTCACTGACAAGATGATGGTCAGGGCAAGGAAAATTGAGTAAGATGAAACTCCAACTCTCTCTCTTTTGTCTTCATTTTCACTTCTTCTATCTATTCTAACTTGACCACGGAGCCCTGAGAGCTCCCTCTCCCTCAATGTTCTGAGAGCTGAAATGTTCTGACAACGTTCCAAACAAGAACAATATCTCTACAAAAAAAATAAAAGAGAATGTTTCGATTACAATGATGAAAGCAATTTCATCCAGTGAGGCAATCATTTAACCACCTCAATGTAGGTGTGTGTATGCATGGAAGTGTGTGTAGGTGTGTGTGTATGCATGCCGGTGTGTGTAGGTGTGTGTGTAGGTGTGTGTGTATGCATGCCGGTGTGTGTAGGTGTGTGTGTATGCATGCCGGTGTGTGTAGGTGTGTGTGTATACATGCCGGTGTGTGTAGGTGTGTGTGTATGCATGCCGGTGTGTGTAGGTGTGTGTAGGTGTGTGTGTAGGTGTGTGTAGGTGTGTGTAGGTGTGTGTGTAGGTGTGTGTAGGTGTGTGTAGGTGTGTGTGTATGCATGGCGGTGTGTGTAGGTGTGTGTAGGTGTGTGTATTAAACAACTGACTACCATCTTATCTCTTCCTCATTCCGCCTGAGATTCTTCCGGCAACCACCCGCAGTGAAAGTTGTGGAAATGATTCCATTACAACTGGTATGGTGCTATGTCTGTCTGTTATGACAAGGCTGGCAGCAGCAGGCAGGCCCAGCAGAGAAAAATCTATTAAGGATAACAGTGGATATGTGATAGGGAACGGGTTGTTTCAGAGCAGAGACGTGATTATGGGACAAATAACAGACATAAAGTCGACACATTCTCTCCCCTGATGGGAGCAGCAGTCACCCTCACTTAAATGAGCTGCCTGAGAGGGGCGAAACTACAGCTCCTTCTGCCAGATAAGCACTTGACATTCTGTTAGCGTTAGCATCAGTCGTGTGTGTATGTGTGCGTGTGCGTGTGCGTGTGCGCGTGTGCGCGTGCGCGCGTGCGCGTGTTCGTGCGTGTGCGTGTGCGTGTG
>NC_034175.2:65650591-65673091 GCF_002021735.2 Oncorhynchus kisutch | reverse complement strand
ACAGTGTCTCCTGACCCCTCCTGTCTCAGCCTCCAGTTTTAATGCTGTAGTAGTTTATGTATTTGTGGGCTAGGGTCAGTCTGTTATATCTGGAGTACTTCTCCTGTCTTATCTGGTGTACTGTGTGAATTTAAGTATACTCTCTCTAATTCTCTCTTTCTCTCTCTCGGAGGACCTGAGCCCTAGGACCATGCCTCAGGACTACCTGGCATGATGACTCCACCTGGCCGTGCTGCTGCTCCAGTTTCAACTGTTCTGCCTGCGGCTATGGAACCCTGACCTGTTCACCGGACGTTCTACCTGTCCCAGACCTGCTGTTTTCAACTCCCTAGAGACAGCAGGAGCGGTAGAGATACTCTTAATGATCGGCTATGAAAAGCCAATTTACTCCTGAGGTGCTGACTTGTTGCACCCTCGACAACTACTGTGATTATTATTATTTGACCATGCTGGTCATTTAAGAACATTTGAACATCTTGGCCATGTGCTGTTATAATCTCCACCAGGCACAGCCAGAAGAGGACTGGCCACCCCTGACAGCCTGAAACCTTTCTTCCTAGGTTTTGGCCTTTCTAGGGAGTTTTTCCTTGCCACGATGCTTCTACACCTGCATTGTTTGCTGTTTGGGATTTTAGGCTGGGTTTCTGTACAGCACTTTGAGATATAAGAAGTGCTTCATAAATACATTTGATTTTATTTGATTTGAGATGAGTGAGGAGCTAGGGAGAGAGATGGGGAGGAGTGGGGGAGAGAGATGAGAGAGGAGCCAGGGAGTGAGAAGGAGAGGAGTCCTGGAGAGAGATGAGGAAGAGTTGGGGAGAGAGAGTAGAGAGATGAGAGAGTAGAGAGGTTGAGAGATGAGAGTCTAGAGAGTAGAAAGGGAGAGAGATGAGGAGGAGCCAGGGAGAGAGAGTAGAGAGATGAGAGAGTAGAGAGGTTGAGAGATGAGAATCTAGAGAGTAGAGAGGTTGAGAGATGAGAGAGTTGGTGAGGAGCCAGGGAGAGAGAGTAGAGAGCGAGAGATGAGAGAGTTGGGGAGGAGCCAGGGAGAGACAGTAGAGAGTGAGAGATGAGAGAGTTGGTGAGGAGCCAGGGAGAGAGAGTAGAGAGCGAGAGATGAGAGAGTTGGGGAGGAGCCAGGAAGAGACAGTAGAGAGCGAGAGATGAGAGAGTTGGGGAGGAGCCAGGGAGAGACAGTAGAGAGCGAGAGATGAGAGAGTTGGTGAGGAGCCAGGGAGAGAGAGTAGAGAGCGAGAGATGAGAGAGTTGGGGAGGAGCCAGGGAGAGACAGAAGAGAGCGAGAGATGAGAGAGTTGGGGAGGAGCCAGGGAGAGACAGAAGAGAGCGAGAGATGAGAGAGTTGGGGAGGAGCCAGGGAGAGACAGAAGAGAGCGTGAGATGAGAGAGTTGGGGAGGAGCCAGGGAGAGACAGTAGAGAGCGAGAGATGAGAGAGTTGGGGAGGAGCCAGGGAGAGACAGAAGAGAGCGAGAGATGAGAGAGTTGGGGAGGAGCCAGGGAGAGACAGAAGAGAGCGAGAGATGAGAGAGTTGGGGAGGAGCCAGGGAGAGACAGAAGAGAGCGAGAGATGAGAGAGTTGGGGAGGAGCCAGGGAGAGACAGAAGAGAGTGAGAGATGAGAGAGTTGGGGAGGAGCCAGGGAGAGACAGAAGAGAGCGAGAGATGAGAGAGTTGGTGAGGAACCAGGGAGAGAGAGTAGAGAGCGAGAGATGAGAGAGTTGGGGAGGAGCCAGGGAGAGACAGAAGAGAGCGAGAGATGAGAGAGTTGGGGAGGAGCCAGGGGTAGACAGAAGAGAGCGTGAGATGAGAGAGTTGGGGAGGAGCCAGGGAGAGACAGTAGAGAGCGAGAGATGAGAGAGTTGGGGAGGAGCCAGGGAGAGACAGAAGAGAGCGAGAGATGAGAGAGTTGGGGAGGAGCCAGGGAGAGACAGAAGAGAGCGAGAGATGAGAGAGTTGGGGAGGAGCCAGGGAGAGACAGAAGAGAGCGAGAGATGAGAGAGTTGGGGAGGAGCCAGGGAGAGACAGAAGAGAGTGAGAGATGAGAGAGTTGGGGAGGAGCCAGGGAGAGACAGAAGAGAGCGAGAGATGAGAGAGTTGGTGAGGAGCCAGGGAGAGACAGAAGAGAGCGAGAGATGAGAGAGTTGGGGAGGAGCCAGGGAGAGACAGTAGAGAGCGAGAGATGAGAGAGTTGGTGAGGAGCCAGGGAGAGAGAGTAGAGAGCGAGAGATGAGAGAGTTGGGGAGGAGCCAGGGAGAGACAGAAGAGAGTGAGAGATGAGAGAGTTGGGGAGGAGCCAGGGAGAGACAGTAGAGAGCGAGAGATGAGAGAGTTGGGGAGGAGCCAGGGAGAGACAGTAGAGAGCGAGAGATGAGAGAGTTGGGGAGGAGCCAGGGAGAGACAGAAGAGAGCGAGAGATGAGAGAGTTGGGGAGGAGCCAGGGAGAGACAGTAGAGAGCGAGAGATGAGAGAGTTGGGGAGGAGCCAGGGAGAGACAGAAGAGAGCGAGAAATGAGAGAGTTGGGGAGGAGCCAGGGAGAGACAGAAGAGAGCGAGAGATGAGAGAGTTGGGGAGGAGCCAGGGAGAGACAGAAGAGAGCGAGAGATGAGAGAGTTGGGGAGGAGCCAGGGAGAGACAGAAGAGAGTGAGAGATGAGAGAGTTGGGGAGGAGCCAGGGAGAGACAGAAGAGAGCGAGAGATGAGAGAGTTGGGGAGGAGCCAGGGAGAGAGAGTAGAGAGTAGAAGGGACAAGAGCAAAAGAAAAAGGGAGGGATAGAGAAAGAGGTCAAGACATAAGACGGGAAAGAGGCAGAGGGATGGAAAAAGAGCAAAGAGCCGAGAGAGAAGAGGGGAGGATGGAGGACAGTAAAATACCATACCAATGATATAACATTATATCATTATGTGGCAGAAGTGTCAGCTTGAATAGAACAGACACCATTGGAGGCCCTCAAAATAATGATTGATCATCCATCTAATTCAACGTGTACTCTCAGTCTCCTACACAACAAATACTACATGTCAGAGTACTAATCTGAGAAATGAACCATGATTTATCTAGCCGTTGCTCTGTCGTTCACAACATACTTTAGTCTGAGACTGCCATCATTGATTTAATTTATGGTGACGAGGGGCATGAGGAGCTTTGTAAAAAACAAAGTCATCAGCGATTGGATCATCTCTAACCAATCAGAGTATAAAAGCCAATGAAAAATATTCAAACTGCAGCTTTACCCAATCTGGTTATGGCCCAACCCATCAATTTCTGAACCAATCAGACGGCCCCGAATGGAGAAGGGCCTGGGAGGTAGTCATTGTGGAAAATAAACTAACGTCCGTGTGCATGGCCTAGCGTTTGGCAGGAGCAAGGAGTCTGGGTAGCCAGGCAATGATTTATCTGTCTTGTTCCAGTCTTTCTATAGGCAGTCAGTTAAACAGTGCTACCACCCTCTGGCCTATTGTTATTTTATTGACAATCAATATGATCTACTGCAGCTCTCATCCTCCACATACAACACCCGTTCTGCCAGTCACATTCGGTCCCCAAAGCACACACATCCCTGGGTCGCTCGTCTTTTCAGTTCGCTGTAACTAGTGAATGGAATGAGCTACAACAAACACTCAAACTGGACAGTTTTATCTCAAGCTCTTCTAATCAAATCAAAACAAATTGTGGTTGTCACATGCGCCAAATACAACAGGTAGACCTTACAGTGAAATGCTTACTTACAAGCCCTTAATGAACAATGCAGTTTTAAGAAAAATACGTGTTAAGTAAAAAATAGATAAGTAAAACATAAGAAATAAAAAATATCAAATAGTTAAAGAGCATAAGTAAAATAACAATAGCGGGGCTATATACAGGGGGTACCGGTACAGAGGCCATGTGCGGGGGCACCGGTTAGTCGAGGTAATTGAAGTAATATGTACATGTAGGTAGAGTTAAAACCTCTTAGGGCTAGGGGGCAGTGTTCAGAAGTTCGGATAAATTACGTCCCCAAAGTAAACTGCCTGTTACTCAGGCCCAGAAGCTAGGATATGCACATTGGTAGCATTGGATAGAAAACACTCGGAAGTTTCGAACATTGTTCAAAAACAATTCTGTGAGTATAACTGAACTGATATGGCAGGCAAAAACCTGAGGAAAATCCATCTAGAAATGTATTTTTTTAGGTCACAGTCCATTTCAAGCTTCTACAAATAAAGAGCTCCCAGATTGCAGTTCCTTCCTTCCACTAGATGTCTTGTTTTTTGAAAAATGAATTAGTAGTTGTAGTTTTTCAAGGTGGCTCTCATTTTGACTGTAGTCTTGTGGTGCGAGTGGATGAGGGCGCGCACCCCGTTATTTATCTCCGGAATTTAACATACTACATTCCGTCTTAAATTTGATTGTTTATTTACATATTAGGGTAGATGAGGATTGACTAGAAACGTTGTTTGACTTGTTTGGACGAAGTTTATTGGTAACTTTTAGGATTCCTTTGTCTCGACATTGTCGGTGATCAGGCCTACCATTGTTGTGTCATCAGCAAACTTAATGATGGTGTTGGAGTCCTGCCTGGCTGTGCAGTCATGAGTGAACAGGGAGTACAGGAGGGGACTGAGCACGCACCCCTGACGGGCCCCCGTGTTGAGGATCAGCATGGCAGATGTGTTGTTACCTACCCTTACCAACTGGGGGCGGCCCGTCAGGAAGTCTAGGATCCAGTTGCAGAGGGAGGTGTTTAGTCCCAGGGTCCTTAGCATAGTGATGAGCTTTGAGGGCACTATGCTGTTGAATACTGAGCTGTAGTCAATGAATAGCATTCTAACATAGGTGTTCCTTTTGTCCAAGTGGGAAAGGGCAGTATGGACTGAAATAGAAATTGCATCATCTGTGGATCTGTTGGGGTGGTATATGCAAATTGGAGTAGGTCTAGGGTTTCTGGGATGATGGTGTTGATGTGAGCCATGACCAGCCTTTCAAAGCACTTCATGGCTACAGAAATGAGTGCTACGGGTCGGTAGACATTTAGGCAGGTTACCGTGGCATTCTTGGGCACAGGGACTATGGTGGTCTACTTGAAACATGGTAGTATTACAGAATCAGACAGGGAGAGGTTGAAAATGTCAGTGAAGACACTTGCCAGTTTGGTCAGCGCATGCTCGGGGTACACGTCCCGGTAATCCATTTGGCCCTGCAGCCTTAGGAATGTTGACCTGTTTAAAGTTCTTACTCACGTTGGTTGTGGAGAGCGTGATCACACAGTCATCCGGAACAGCTGGTGCTCTCATGCATGTTTCAGTGTTGCTTGCCTCGAAGCGAGCATGGAAGTAATTTAGCTAATCTGGTAGGCTTGTGTAACTGGGCAACTCGCAGCTGTGTTTCCCTTTGTAGTCTCTCATAGTTTGCAAGCCCTGCCACATCCGATGAGCGTTGGAGCCGGTGTTTGATCTTAGTCCTGTATTGATGCTTTGCCTATTTGATGGTTCGTCGGAGGGCATAGCAGGAATTCTTATAAGCTTCCGGGTTAGAGTCCCGCTCCTTGAAAGTGGCAGCTCTACCCTTTAGGTCAGTGTGTATGTTGCCTGTCATCCATGGCTTCTGGTTGGGATAAGTAGGTACAGTCACTGTTGGGAAGATGTCATCAATGTACTTATTAATGAAGCCAGTGACTGATGTGGTGTACTCCTCATACCATCGGAAGAATCTCAGAACATATTCCTGTCTGATCTAACAAAACAGTCTTGTAGTTTAGCATCTGCTTCATCTGACCACTTTTTTATTGACCGAGTCACTGGTGCTTCCTGCTTTAATTTTTGCTTGTAAGCAGGAATCAGGAGAATAGGGTTATGGTCAGATTTGCCAAATAGAGGGCGAGGGAGAGCTTTGTATGCGTCTCTGTGTGTGGAGTAAAGGTGGTATAGAGATTGTTTCCCTCTGGTTGCACATTTAACATGCTGGTAGAAATTTGGTAAAACTGATTGAAGTTTCCCTACATTAATGTCCCCAGCCACTAGGAGCGCCGCCTCTGGATGAGAGTTTCCTGTTTGCTTATGGCCGTATACAGCTCATTGAGTGCAGTCTGGGTGCCAGCATCGGTTTGTGATTGTAAATATACAGCTACAAAGAATATAGATGAAAACTATCTTGGTAAATAGTGTGGTCTACAGCTTATCATGAGATACTCTACCTCAGGCGAGCAAAACCTTGAGACTTCCTCAGATATCGTGCACCAGCTGTTGTTTACAAATATATATAGACTCAAAGACTCAATCATGGACACTCTTACTGACTGTTGTGGCTGCTTTGCGTGATGAATTGTTGTCTCTACCTTCTGGTACTATTGTGCTGTTGTCTGTGCCCAATAATGTTTGTACCATGTTTGTGTTGCTACCATGTTGTGCTGCTGCCATGTTGTGTTGCTACCATGATGTTGTCATGTTGTGTTGCTACCATGCTGTGTTGTCATGTGTTGCTGCCATACTATGTTGTTGTCTTAGTAGGTCTCACTTTATGTTGTGTTGTCTCTCTTGTCGTGTTGTGAGTTTTTTTTTTTTTATCCCATGAGGACTTTTGCCTTTTGGTAGGCCGTCATTGCAAATAAGAATTTGTTCTTAACTGACTTGCCTATTAAAATAAAGGTTAAATACAATTAAATACAATAAAAATATGATGAGGGGGAGATGGTCATTTGAAGTACTGCCCTCTAGAGGAAGTAAATACCAACACCATATGGGGTGGGCTGAGCTAGCTCTTAGAAGGCACACACACACTCTAACAAACGCATGCGCACACAACACACACACACACATTCTCTCTATCTCTCTCTCTCGCTCACCAAACATATACACACACACAGCTTTGACCTTTCATCCATCTCTCTGTGGTGAAAACCCCATTGTGATCTGAAGGTTTATCATTGATTATAGAGCCAAGACAGATGACATACAGTACTCTCACCCTTAACACGCCCTTTACAATCACCTCTGTGTGTGCGTGTGTGTGTGTGTGTGTGTGTGTGTGTGTGTGTGTGTGTGTGTGTGTGTGTGTGTGTGTGTGTGTGTGTGTGTGTGTGTGTGTGTGTGTGTGTGTGTGCATGTGTGTATGTGCGTGCTGGTCCTCTCAGCAGTCATGCTCCCCCGATGAACACTAAGCAGATTCTTCACATCAGAATAATAATTTCTAAACAAACCGTATTTAATCGACTGAGCGCCTCCTTGGCAGTTTCCGTCTGGTGGTTGCTGCGTGACAGCTTCTTCTAAATTACAAATATCAATCTGCCACAGCAGGAGCAGAGCTGGCAAGCTCCTCACAGGGGTCCCCCATCAAAATGCTCCCCATCAAAACGTTCCGCTCCTCTCGCCACCCACCCATCAAACACAGCATAATCAAACCACGTCAAACGGAACACTCACATCAAAACCGTAAACAGCAACATCAAAAGATTAAACCACCCTTGTCATCAAAGCCTGCTCCTGGTGCGAGTTCCTGTGAAAAGATAGTGAGGCTCCCGAGAGGCTTCCCTTTTCTTCGAGCTAGGTGTCAACTGCTGAGGTAAAACTGGATGATGCTTTTAACTGTTAAGTAGCTAGCTACAAGTCTAAACAATGCCGTGGAACATTTTGACCTTCTGTTGCTGCGTTTAGACAAGCAGCCCAATTCTGATATTTTTGTTCACTAATTGGTCTTTTGACCAATCAGATCAGCTCTGAAAAAAGATCTAATGGGAGAAGATCTTATGTGATTGGTCAATATACCAATTAGTGGAAAAGAAATATCAGAATTGTGCTGCCTGTGTGAACGCTGGCCTTGTGGCTCTAGCACGCGTGGTGTGGCCTGAGGGCAGGAAACAGTGAACAGACATTAACACCAAAGGCACCAATCTGCTCTGTAATCAGGCCTCTCCCTGAGCGTATTCCCCTCGTTACCAAGCCCTGCTCCTTCCCGTTCTCCCCCTGCGGCCCAGCTTTTCCAGAAACATGGAGTTATTGATACATTTCGCCACGGGATCACCTCAAATTGGTCCCCTGCAAGGCAACCAGCTGGCGGGGAGGCCTGATTCAATCGACATTGGGAAAAACACACAGATCACTCATTCAATTCAAGGCCTCATTTAATTCAAGGCCTGCCTGTAGACCAGCGTTTCCGTTAGCCTGCTGCTACTCTCTGTTCATCATCTATGCATAGTCACTTTAACTCTACCTACATGTACATGTTACCTTAATTAGCCCGACTAACCGGTGCCCTCCTACATTGACTCTGTACAGGTACCATCTGCATATAGCCTCGCTACTGTCTTCACTCTCATTTACTGTTTTTTTTTCTTTAGTTATCTATTGTTTACCTAATACCTATATTTTACTTTAAAAATGCACTGTTGGTTAGGGCTTGTAAGTAAGCATTTCACTGTAAGGTCTACACCTGTTGTATTCAGCATTTCACTGTAAGGTCTACACCTGTTGTATTCAGCATTTCACTGTAAGGTCTACACCTGTTGTATTCAGCATTTCACTGTGAGGTCTACACCTGTTGTATTCAGCATTTCACTGTAAGGTCTACACCTGTTGTATTCAGCATTTCACTGTAAGGTCTACACCTGTTGTATTCAGCATTTCACTGTAAGGTCTACACCTGTTGTATTCAGCATTTCACTGTAAGGTCTACACCTGTTGTATTCAGCATTTCACTGTAAGGTCTACACCTGTTGTATTCAGCATTTCACTGTAAGGTCTACACCTGTTGTATTCAGCATTTCACTGTAAGGTCTACACCTGTTGTATTCAGCATTTCACTGTAAGGTCTACACCTGTTGTATTCAGCATTTCACTGTAAGGTCTACACCTGTTGTATTCAGCATTTCACTGTAAGGTCTACACCTGTTGTATTCAGCATTTCACTGTAAGGTCTACACCTGTTGTATTCAGCATTTCACTGTAAGGTTGTATCGGCGCACTTGACAAATACACTTTGTTTTGATTATTTTATTTTAATTAACAAGCAGATCAATTAAATTGCGCAGGCCAAATGTCTGGGTGAACAAGAAAAAATACCATTGTGAAATAATGGTTTTTAGACAATGTTTAACTAAATACCAGTCGATGTAAATACATTTGACTGGTCATGCTTATCCATCTATAGGTTCATTTGCATAATTTTGTGGAATTAAATTGGTGCGTGTACAGTATATTCGTTATGTATCTTATTTATCACATGCCTACAGCATACAGATATACAGCCTGTGACTGGAAAATCTGTCAGACAGAGCAAGAGCTGCTGCAGCATCTTGTGGTGCTTTCAAGACAACTGGGATCTCCGGAAAATACGAGGTCAATTCATGACGTCAGGGATCTTCAGGTCGGAAGATCTGAGCTCTAGAAACAGGTCTGAGTTGGATGAGTTGGAATCTCTGTTGGAATCCAAGTTGGATAACCGTTCAAAAATATTTTCCCAGTCTGAGCTTGTTTTTTTCCCACTTCCCAGTTCTCTTGAATGCACTGAAGTCGATAAGGCTGAGATTTGCGAGTTCCCAGTTGTTTTCAGTTGTTTTGAAAGCATCAATGGCAAGAGAAGGCAGGCTTCATCAACGCGTCACGCACCACTTTGCTATGAGCTGGAGGCAGTGTTCCCTTTGAAAACATATAGGCTACTTAATTGTTTGAAACTTGAATGTTTTAATACATATTATGAAGCATGTCTTACCTTGCTTCAAAGTAGCCTATTAGATCTCCTCTTGGGCTCCTGAGTGGCGCAGCGGTCCAAGGCCCTGCATCTCAGTGCTAGAGGTGTCACTACAGACCCTGGTTTGATTCCAGGCTGTTTCACAACCGGCTGTGATTGGGAGTCCCATAGGGTGGCCCACAATTGGCCCAGTGTCGTTCGGGTTTGGCTGGGGTAAGCTGTCATTGTAAATAAGAATTTTGTTCTTAAGTGGCTTGCCTGGTTAAATAAAAAAGTCTACATTTCTAATGGATATTTTCATCTCTGTAACATGAAACTGCTCACATGTGCAGTGCCCTTTCGACAAGGTTGTTTTACTGCTAATTGCATTATGGAACGAACGAACATTAGAGCATAGCCTGCTGTCTGGGCACATTGCTGCCCTTATAATGTGAAGAAATAATAGTTTATCAACATTTAAACTTGAGACTGACTCCCAATCACAGCTGGTTGTATGAATTTGGGATCTAACTTCCCACAAGTGTCCCAGAGTCTATTTGGAATAGGCAATTTATTTATTGACAAGCTGACCAATAGAATAGGTAGCCTAAACGTTTATAATACAGAGGATTGACATAGGCTAGTGATTTTGAGGTTAGTTACTGGTCTTGTTGGCTGAGGAAATGTAAACGTGGAAAGTTATTCTAACATGTTCAAAGTACACATCAGAATTCGGTAAGAAAACCGCACATCGTTGCATCCTGGACTGGCATGTTCTGTTAATATGAATGACCATATTGTAAATGTGCTGTTAATATGAATGACCATATTGTAAATGTGCTGTCATTCTGAGCACTTTGGGTGGACGCCCTAATCAGGTTATGCACCTAATGCATATGGGTCCGGTACATTTCTCAAATGTCCAGTAAATTAAAATGTTGCCGGTCAAATGTCCGGCGCCACATTTTCCTAACGGAAACCCTGGTGTTGACATACTGTTCTTGGCTTAGTTCTCGGCTTAGTTCTCTGTGGATAGTTTTATCCCAGGGCTGCTACGGTAACACAATCATGATGTAATGTTTAGAAACCAAACCGTGTTTTCTCAGGGGGAAAGTCAAGCCGCCAGGTAAAGGCGGGAAAATTTCTCAACAGGAGCACACTCACAAAACATCTCTGAGACTCCGCGTGTGACCCCCTTTGCGCTGACCTGAATCAACACATACACTTACTCACACACACACTGGCACAAACACACACACTGGCACAAACACACACACACACACACATACTGACGATGCGAGTAACAGAATAATGGAGCTGTTGACAAAATGTCAGAGACGTGCAGTACTAACCTACTCTCCTCTCCACTGAGGCACTTAGCATTCCCAATGTTATATCTACTCTCTTTCCATATAGAGAGGTCTGCTAGCCCTCGCTGTAATCCAATACCTGGGTGTTTCAATGCTACAGGACCACTTCATGACGACTGCCTAATGGCTTTTTAACAGCCTCCAGTAGACACAGAGATGAGGCCATATAAAACAATTAAATGCTCATGCTGGGAAGGGGATGTTGGAAAATGAATGAACAGGGAAGCCACGGGGAGTGCCGTACATGGCCCCGTGGGAGAGAGCGCCTTATTATGACACCCGGAGGTGGAGAAGAAGGCTAGAGGAAATGTGCATTGACTGACGTAGGGGCTACAGGATAGGGTTGTCCCTAGAAGAAGGCTAGAGGAAATGTGCATTGACTGACGTAGGGGCTACAGGATAGGGTTGTCCCTAGAAGAAGGCTAGAGGAAATGTGCATTGACTGACGTAGGGGCTACAGGATAGGGTTGTCCCTAGAAGAAGGCTAGAGGAAATGTGCATTGACTGACGTAGGGGCTACAGGATAGGGTTGTCCCTAGAAGAAGGCTAGAGGAAATGTGCATTGACTGACGTAGGGGCTACAGGATAGGGTTATCCCTAGAAGAAGGCTAGAGGAAATGTGCATTGACTGACGTAGGGGCTACAGGATAGGGTTGTCCCTAGAAGAAGGCTAGAGGAAATGTGCATTGACTGACGTAGGGGCTACAGGATAGGGTTGTCCCTAGAAGAAGGCTAGAGGAAATGTGCATTGACTGACGTAGGGGCTACAGGATAGGGTTGTCCCTAGAAGAAGGCTAGAGGAAATGTGCATTGACTGACGTAGGGGCTACAGGATAGGGTTGTCCCTAGAAGAAGGCTAGAGGAAATGTGCATTGACTGACGTAGGGGCTACAGGATAGGGTTGTCCCTAGAAGAATGCTAGAGGAAATGTGCATTGACTGACGTAGGGGCTACAGGATAGGGTTGTCCCTAGAAGAAGGCTAGAGGAAATGTGCATTGACTGACGTAGGGGCTACAGGATAGGGTTGTCCCTAGAAGAAGCTTATGTATTGAATAACCTAACCTGTAGCTTCGGCCTATGTTGAATGGATTCTTAAATTAGTTCAATAATAATGAATATAGTCCAAGTTTGCAAATATTTACTTCGAAAAACTCCATAAAGGTTATACCAAGGTGATTCAACTGGGGGTCCGCGATCCCCTAGTGGTCCGCATAGGTACTGTACTGGGTCAGCAAAAAAAAATGTTTTCCCCCCAAAAATATTATTTTGAACATCGCTAGCAACAACAGAATAAACAAATTTTGAATTACATACAGACAGTAGAAAAAAAGGAAAATAGCTTATTTCTAATGATGTCCACATTATTTCTCAACTCCTAGTTTTGAGCAAATTAAACATACTGGAGCATCTGACATCGGCTTTGAAAAACAGCCGTGAATAGGCTACCAGAGAGACAAGCTGTTGATCTTTCATCACTTGGACATACACTACTGTTCAAAAGTTTGGGGTCACTTAGAAATGTCCTTGTTTTTGAAAGAAAAGCACATTTTCTGTCCATTAAAATAACATCAAAACACCAGTCTCAACGTCAATAGTGAAGAGGTGACTCCGGGATGTTGGCCTTCTAGGCAGACTTGCAAAGAAAAAGCCATATCTCAGACTGGCCAATAAAAATAAAAGATTAAGATGAGCAAAAGAACATAGACGCAGGACAGAGGAACTCTGCCTAGATGGCCAGCATCCCGGAGTCACCTCTTCACTACTGACGTTGAGACTGGTGTTTTGCGGGGTACTATTTAATGAAGCTGCCAGTTGAGGACTTGTGAGGCGTCTGTTTCTCAAACTAGACACTCTATTGTACTTGTCCTCTTGCTCTGGTGTGCACCAGGGCCTCCCACTCCTCTTTCTATTCTGGTTAGATCCAGTTTGCGCAGTTCTGTGAAGGAATTAATACACAGCATTGTACCAGATCTTCAGTTTCTTGGCAATTTCTCGCATGGAATAGCCTTAATTTCTCAGAACAAGAATAGACTGACAAGTTTCAGAAGAAAGTTATTTGTTTCTGGCAATTTTGAGCCTGCAATCGAACCCACAAATGATGATGCTCCAGATACTCAACTAGTCTAAAGAAGGACAGTTTTATTGCTTCTTTAATCAGAACAGTTTTCAGCTGTGCTAACATAATTGCAAAAGGGTTTTCTAATGATCAATTAGCCTTTTCAAATTATAAACTTGGATTAGCTAACACAACATGCCATTAGAACACAGGAGTGATGGTTGCTGATAATGGGCCTCTGTACTGACTATGTAGATATTCCATAAAAAATCTGCTGTTTCCAGCTACAATAGTCATTTACAACATTAACAATGTCTACACTGTATTTCTGATCAATTTGATGTTATTTTAATAGACAAAAAATTGCTTTTCTTTCAAAAACAAGGACATTCCTAACTGACCTCAAACACATTACTAACCTTTGTTTAACCAGCTGAACAGATACTCTTAGCCAATATGGGTTTGGAGTTACCTTTCTTGCTAATAGGCTATGTTAGAGTTTACAATCATGAAAAACTATTTACCAAATATATTCATTTTAAAATGTTGATTTCTTCTCCTTGCTACACTTTTCTGTCATTTCAACAGTAAAACACTTTAGAATGTACAGTAACAACACCTTACATGTGTTTTACAGCCTTAATGCTGTAGATTGCACTGTATTCTGGGTAAAATGATAAAAATACTGATATTACCTTTAATTGTAAGCCTTGTGTAAAAATTACAATAACATATTGTATTAGCTATAGTTGGAGGCACCAAACAGTCTGTGGTATGTGAGAGAGAAAGAGATCTTTATTGCATAGTTGAAACCAAGACTGTTCTCAGGGCTGGTCTGCTGGTTTTGACTAGCAGAAGTGACTTTTTGCATACTATTGGACATTTTCCAGAACATGTGTGTTCATTTCAGCGGAGTCAGCAAGAATAGTGCACTCTATGTGTGTGTCTGGGTCATGAGACACCATTCCACATGCACCTGTCTGGGGACTGGACATGACTGTTTATTTCTAAACCATTGCTATGGCTCTAACGTTTCCATGCCCTAATGTGAAACCACACTAAAATTAGTGCAAGGCAAAAAGATAACGGTGGCTAAATGCCAGAGGGGATAAGTCATTAGGAGGAGTTACTATGTGTGTGACGTAAAGATGAAACCTGTATTAAGAGTGTGTGCCAAGGCTGAAAAGTTAGTTGTTTTCATGAACCAGCTCGGCTGATATTACTATTGTAATACAAGTCTATTGGAACTCACAGGCTCCGGTATTTCAGAAATATTATTGACTGAATATTTCCACGACAGTAGCAGGTTAGGATAATTAATGTAGCAGGTTAGGATAATTAATGTAGCAGGTTAGGATAATTAATGTAGCAGGTTAGGATAATTAATGTGGCAGGTTAGGATAATTAATGTAGCAGGTTAGGATAATTAATGTAGCAGGTTATGATAATTAATGTAGCAGGTTAGGATAATTAATGTAGCAGGTTAGGATAATTAATGTAGCAGGTTAGGATAATTAATGTAGCAGGTTAGGATAATTAATGTAGCAGGTTAGGATAATTAATGTAGCAGGTTAGGATAATTAATGTAGCAGGTTAGGATAATTAATGTAGCAGGTTAGGATAATTAATGTGGCAGGTTAGGATAATTAATGTAGCAGGTTAGGATAATTAATGTGGCAGGTTAGGATAATTAATGTGGCAGGTTAGGATAATTAACTCAGCAGGTTAGGATAATTAATGTAGCAGGTTAGGATAATTAACGTGGCAGGTTAGGATAATTAACGTGGCAGGTTAGGATAATTAACATGGCAGGTTAGGATAATTCAATTACGGTTTGGAAAGCTAAAATGCTCAAATTGTCCCCGACGCGACTTGAACTTATCTACAACCAGGCCTGCCCTGAGAACAATCTTCCCACTAATGTGATGCTCCACGCCAAACGGTCTGAGGGAAGACGCATGAGAAAATAAAATAAGCGTTCTGTTCTACTTAAGCTATTTTATATTTTATTTAGGGGAAAAGTCGCCAAAATATTTTTGAACAGCTGCTACGTACAGTGCATTCGGAAAGTATTCAAACCCCTTGACTTCATCCATATTTTGATACGTTACAGACTTATTAAAACAATGGATTAAATAAATAAAAATCCTCATCAATATACACACAGTACCCCATAATGACAAAGTGAAAATAGATTGTTAACATTTTTGCAAATGTATCAAAAATAATAAACAGAAATACCTGTTTTACTTAAGTATTCAGATCCTTTGCTATGAGACTCGGAATTGAGCGCAGATGCATCCCGTTAACATTGTTCATCCTTGAGATGTTTCTACAACCTGTGGTCAGTTCAATTGATTGGAAATTATTTGGAAAAGCACACACCTGTCTATATAAGGTCCCACAGTTTACAGTGCATGTCAGAGCAAAAACCAAGCCATGAGGTCAAATTAATTGTCCGTAGAGCTCTAACAGCTCTGGAGAGAGACCTGAAAATGGCTGTGCGGCAATGCTCCCCATCCAACATGACAGAGCTTGAGAGAATCTGCAGAGAAGAATGGGAGAAACTACCCAAATACAGATGTGCCAAGTTTGTAGCGTCATACCCAAGAAGACTCGAGGCTGTAATCACTGCCAAAGGTGCTTTATCAAAGTACTGAGTAAAGGGTCTGAATACTTATGTAAATGTCATATCAGTTTTTTATTTGTAATAAATTAGCAAAAATGTCTAAAAGCCTGTTTTTGCTTTGTCATTATGGGGTATTGTGTGTAGATTGATGAGGAGAAAAGTATTTAATCCATTTTAGAATTAGGCTGTAACGTAATGTTGTGTCTTTGGCATCATTAAAACTGTTATTTTATCAAATCAATTATCTGTAATTATTATTACGTGATTAAACTGATCATGTATATGTAATTAACTAAGAAGTCGGGGCACCACGGAAAATCTTCAGATTACAAAAGTTAGAATTTTCTGAATATTACTCTTCAGATATTTTAATATCTGATCAATTAGTAATCTATTAATTAATTATTCTTTACCTCACGTCATCTCATTCCAAACTTCGTAAATTGTTGGTTATCTGCACGAACCCAGCCTTTAATATGAATCACCCATACACCAATTGGCTTAATCATTTATTTACTAACTAACTAAATAATCACAGAAATGCATAACAAACAGTAGATATTGGTTACAAACAAGGATAGGGAAGATTCCCTAGTGGGCTAAGCCGATATGACGACTTGGTGGACAAAGGGAAATGGGTGTGGACTGGGAAGGGGGTGTGGACAAAGGGAAGGGGGCGTGGACTAAGAAAGAAGCGGGAAAGACAAATGGGATCTCTACACACAGTTGATAATTATATTAATTGAAATGCTAATCCTTTGCACATGAACGCTCACTCATTCGGGAATAATTGAAATCAATATATATTTACGCCCATGTGTCTTTGTTGTCTTCTCTTTTGGAATCCGGTCCGTCTGCTGGAGAGTTCATGTGAGTCGCTCTCTCTCTGCTTCCCTGAAGATCAAAGTCTTTTGTGGTTAGAATTGATACTTCAGTGTGCCATTCAGAAATGTTCTCATAGAATAGATGTTTCGGCAGATGTCTGTATTCTCGTCCCAGGTTTATATCATTTCTAGCTCTTTACATAATTTCTTTGCTCTTATTCTGTAGGGATCAATAGTCTTAGAGTTTAACCATTTCCAGGCATGTAGCCAATGCTCCATGTGGTATAGTTTTTAGTTTTGGTACTCAAACCTGTGCCATCTCCTATTACACCGAGGTATGCGTGGTCTGAAGAGGATTTCCTCAGGAAGGGGTTTTATTCGTAACAATAGGAAAGGGCGGTTCCATGACGCCAGATCATATCTGTGCTCACAGGGGCGGGCCAATGACTTAGTTAAACTTTAAAGGGAATACAATTCTCTCACATGAAAGGTTTAACATCACATTACATAATTTAGCTTCAAATAGTTTCATCTTTACTCATTCATTTTATACAAGAATTAGATGCAAACACCATAATTGAGAAAACACATTCAGAGATATAGTAATGTGTGTTTCTGATAGAATAATTTGTATGTTTAAGATACAGACTAAAGTATTCCACCCTGAACCCATATAATTGTATGAAATGTGTTAGAGTCATAATTCAATAATGTGTGTGACTAGGCCATTGTGTTACTATTTCGCAAAATGAGCTGGGTATAGTTGAGACATTGAAGGAAAACTGAACTGTCGACTTGTGATAACGGTGAAACTAATAACTGGAAAGAAAAAAAAACCTCTTAGAAATGGCTAGGCATGCAGAAGATGATGAAACATGTTGCAGAAGGTTGATAAACAATGTATGTGAACTTTGGAAAAGTTCAGCCCACCTAAAGAGAGGTGGAGTTTCTACTGATGTGAGTTCATTTGTGTGTGTGTGCTATAAAAAGATTGTGTTCTCATTTTGAAGACAGAGCGCTCTCTGAATAAAGTATTGATCTGTTGCAGAATCTGAGACTTGGTCTAATTCTTTATTAACCGGAGATGTACGACCTCTGGGAAATAGACAAAGCTTGAGTGATAGTCGAGTTCAACCATTGAGATAGCAAAATTCTCGTGACAGTTTCCTGTCCTTCGTGAGGTCACCAAATGAAACACACTCAACATAACTGTCCCTTAAGTGTCCACGGACCCTTCCCACATTCTCACAAGTGGACATATAGTTTAATTTTCCCATTTTAGAGATTTAGGAGTTCGGCCATGTGAAATCCTTTGTTCACTCTGTGGTCTCTCTCTGCATGAAAAGGGGGAGAGAGTCTCTGTCAGGAATTTTTGACCTGAGATAACAGAACCTGGGTGTAGGAGAGGGGGAAGCCATGATCTATACCCTGAAAGGACCACTTCATGACAGTAACAACATTTGGAAAAAGTCAAGGTGTCTGAATACTTTCAGAATGCACTGCTTGTACTAATTCCATATACTATATAGACAAATTTTAATAGAACGACCTACTGCAGGTTTTCTTAACTAAGCTACTATTAGCTAGCTACTTTAGCTCGCTAGCATGTTTGGATTGTGTTACCTAGCCAAGCTAACATGTCGGTCTGTTGCGTTGATCTTCTTTGCTGGTAAAATAATCAGTGATATTGTAACTATAGATCGCATCATTTTAGCATTAACAACATGCATAAATCCATATGATGTGGGTTTCTTTGGATAGGTTACTCAACCAGTGGGCATTTTACATGGGTGGCATGTTGGTAACGTTATGGTATTAGTGGCAAAGTGGTCGTAGGCTACACCGGACAAAAATACTGTCCGTCTAGAGAGGTAGTGAGCGTTTAGCTAGGTCGAATGCACCTTTAGTTTGTCAGCAGGCACAGCCTGACATTTTGCCTTGGGATTTATCATATTTCAGGGATTCTGTAGTTGGCATGAGAGTCATCTCAGATGAAAGGGGGATTGTGCTTACTAACGTCAGCGTAAATTATGTTTATACTGTACTATTACACATGATTTGAATAGTTTTTTATGAATGTTTTGTGATTTAAGGTCACTGCAAGTCGGGTTGATGTCGAGGCGCAAATTTCTTTGCCGGACACCCCAAGGCTGATCATGCTTGGTAATACAATTATCTGATTTAAGGTGGAACAGAAAGATAGTAAAGTGGTACCTAGAGTATCTAGTGGTATCTAGTGCGTACAGTATGTCACTCCCTTTGGGTTCTTCCCCGGTCGTCAGTGTTCCTGTTCTATGTCGGTGAGCTGTTTGTGTTTCTTGTTTTGTTCTTTTATTTATTAAATGTATTCACTCCCTGAATATGCTTCCCGGCTTTCAGTGTACATTGTTACAAAATGCACAGCAAAAGAAGGAGTGAGCTGCAAGACCCGTGTCACACGCTTCCCCGCAGACCTGAAGGAGTTGGAGTGGGAAAACTCCAACATTATAGTATAGCAATAGTAATAGTAACAGCAATAGTAACAGTAATGGTAGTAGTATTGATAGTAGTAGTGATAGCAATAGTGATAGTAATAGTAATAGTAGCAGTATTGATAGTTGTAGTGATAGTAAGAGTAATATTAGTAGTATTGATAGCAGTAGTGATAGTAATAGTTATAGTAATAGTAGTAGTATTGATCGTAGTAGTGATAGTAGTAGTGATAGTAAAAGTAATAGTTATAGTAATAGTTATAGTAATAGTAATAATAGTAGTAGTGATAGTAATAGTTATAGTAATAGTAGTATTGATATTAGTAGTGATAGTAATATTTATAGTAATAGTAATAGTAGTATTGATAGTAGTAGTGATAGTAATAGTTATAGTAATAGTTATAGTAATAGTAATAGTAGTAGTATTGATCGTAGTAGTGATAGTAGTAGTGATAGTAAAAGTAACAGTTATAGTAATAGTTATAGTAATAGTAGTATTGATATTAGTAGTGATAGTAATATTTATAGTAATAGTAGTATTGATATTAGTAGTGATAGTAATATTTATAGTAATAGTAATAGTAGTATTGATAGTAGTAGTGATAGTAATAGTTATAGTAATAGTAGTAGTATTGATAGTAGTAGTGATAGTAATAGTTATAGTAATAGTAATAGTAGTATTGATAGTAGTAGTGATAGTAATAGTTATAGTAATAGTTATAGTAATAGTAATAGTAGTAGTATTGATCGTAGTAGTGATAGTAGTAGTGATAGTAAAAGTAACAGTTATAGTAATAGTTATAGTAATAATAGTAGTAGTGCTAGTAATAGTTATAGTAATAGTAGTATTGATATTAGTAGTGATAGTAATATTTATAGTAATAGTAGTATTGATAGTAGTAGTTATAGTAATAGTTATAGTAATAGTAGTAGTATTGATCGTAGTAGTGATAGTCATATTTATAGTAATAGTAGTATTGATAGTAGTAGTTATAGTAATAGTTATAGTAATAGTAGTAGTATTGATCGTAGTAGTGATAGTAGTAGTGATAGTAATATTTATAGTAATAGTAATAGTAGTATTGATAGTAGTAGTTATAGTAATAGTTATAGTAATAGTTATAGTAATAATAGTAGTAGTGCTAGTAATAGTTATAGTAATAGTAGTATTGATATTAGTAGTGATAGTCATATTTATAGTAATAGTAATAGTAGTATTGATAGTAGTAGTTATAGTAATAGTTATAGTAATAGTAGTATTGATAGTAGTAGTGATAGTAATGGTTATAGCAATAGTAATAGTAGTAGTATTGATAGTAGTAGTATTGATAGTAGTAGCGATAGTAATAGTTATAGTAATAGTAATAGTAGTAGTATTGATAGTAGTAGTGATAGTAATAGTTATATTTTTTATTTTATTTAACCTTTATTGAACAATGTAGGCAAGTTGAGAACAAGTTCTCATTTACAATTGCGACCTGGCCAAGATAAAGCAAAGCAGTTCGACACAAACAACAACACAGAGTTACACATGGAGTAAAACAAACATACAGTCAATAATACAGTAGAAAAATAAGTCTATATACAATGTGAGCAAATGAGGTGAGATAGGGGAGGTAAAAACAGAAAAAGGCCATGGTGGCAAAGTAAATACAATATAGCAAGTAAAACACTGGAATGGTAGATTTGCAGTGGAAGAATGTGCAAGGTAGAGATAGAAATGATGGGGTGCATGGAGCTAAATAAATAAATAAATGCAGTAGGGGGAGAGGTAGTTGTTTGTGCTAAATTATAGATGGGCTATGTACAGATGTAGTAATCTGTGAGCTGCTCTGACAGCTGGTGCTTAAAGCTAGTGAGGGAGATAAGTGTTTCCAGTTTCAGAGATTTGTGTAGTTCGTTCCAGTCATTGGCAGCAGAGAACTGGAAGGAGATGCGGCCAAAGGAAGCATTGGTTTTATAATAGTAATTGTAGTAGTATTGATAGTAGTAGTATTGATAGTAGTAGTGATAGTAATAGGTATAGTAATAGTGATAGTAATATTAATAGTAATAGTAATAGTAGTAGTATTGATAGTAGTAGTGATAGTAATAGTTATAGTAATAGTTATAGTAATAGTAATAGTAATAGTAGTAGTAGTAGTATTGATAGTAGTAGTGATAGTAATAGTTATAGTAATAGTTATAGTAATAGTTATAGTAATAGTTATAGTAATATTAATAGTAATAGTAATAGTAGTAGTATTGATAGTAGTAGTGATAGTAGTAATTATAGTAATAGTTATAGTAGTAGTATTGATAGTAGTAGTGATAGTAATAGTTATAGTAATAGTTATAGTAATAGTAATAGTAGTAGTATTGATAGTAGTAGTGATCGTAGTAATTATAGTAATAGTTATAGTAGTAGTATTGATAGTATTAGTGATAGTAATAGTAATAGTAGTAGTATTGATAGTAGTAGTGATAGTAATAGTTATAGTAATAGTAGTAGTATTGATAGTAGTAGTGATAGTAATAGTTATAGTAATAGTAGTAGTATTGATAGTAGTGGTGATAGTAATAGCAATCTCTCTCTTTCCGATCTTTCTATTTCCATGTTTGTCCTAGTTGACATATCAGAGCTAAGAAGGACCAGAGTTTCAAAGATTGGGGTGATAATCTGTACGCCACAGAGACTTATTCGAGACTTGTTTGCATCTCTCATTCTCTCAGAAATCCTGCCATGGGGGTCAGGTCAGCAGATGCTCGGCTAGCACCATCCTGGAGCCTGTGTTGGCTTGCAGTAGCGTGCCTGTCTGGCTCCAGTCTAGCCCTGCCTGCTCTTCTCTATCCAGCATTTTTCTCTCTCTTGATCTCTCTCTGGTTTCTCTCTAAATGACAGGCAGGCAAGCAGTTCTTGTTATAGTTTTATGTAAACGTTTCTCCCTATCCATCTGTTGTTTTTCTATTTTTTATTGGTCTGTTTTGAGTGGGGGGGGTTTGTCCAGTATTTTGAATAATTACCTATTCTGATGAATTGGTTTGTGTATGGTGAAGTACATTATTGGCCAGCATTTTGAAGAATGACCTATTCTGATGAATTGGTTTGTGTATGGTGAAGTACATTATTGGCCAGCATTTTGAAGAATGACCTATTCTGATGAATTGGTTTGTGTATGGTGAAGTACATTATTGGCCAGCATTTTGAAGAATGACCTATTCTGATGAATTGGTTTGTGTATGGTGAAGTACATTATTGGCCAGCATTTTGAAGAATGACCTATTCTGATGAATTGGTTTGTGTATGGTGAAGTACATTATTGGCCAGCATTTTATGTTCTTATCATTGTATCGCTCTCTCTCTTTCGTACTATCTGGAATTCTAATGTTGCTATTTTCAAATATTGTTCTTTGTGGTTAAAGTGCAATTCATGTTATGAATTTGAAGAAATATATATATATATATATATTTATAATAGTACACATATTGTTTTTCTTACAATATTACATTTCA